>NW_026737117.1:0-49923 GCF_949786415.1 Peromyscus eremicus | reverse complement strand
CTATTGTGTTTCCTATGGGTTCCAAACAGTGAGCTTGCTCAGAACAAGAGAACTGTGCTTCTTACACACACGGCCATATCTAGTTCAAT
Organism: Peromyscus eremicus; assembly: GCF_949786415.1. Lineage (NCBI taxonomy): Eukaryota > Metazoa > Chordata > Mammalia > Rodentia > Cricetidae > Peromyscus > Peromyscus eremicus. The sequence continues at coordinate 49,834 of NW_026737117.1, read as the reverse complement.
TCTGCTTAGGAACCTGACAAGAACAGTAGATCCTCTTAAGTCCAATTCACTGTAGTTGCTGCGAACAGATGCCAGTGCTATTTGTCCTGTGTATGGCAATGGAAGCACAATAGTGAATCTTCTTACCAGAAAACAACTCTTGCTCGTAGGAACAGAAACTGCATGGGATTCAACTCCATTTAGGAATGCGGAACAAACGATATCTCGCCTTACAGGAAACACACTCTGCTTTAGAGAAAAGAGCACTCTTCTACTCCACCGTGTTTCCTATGGGGTCCAAACAGTGAGCTTGCTCAGAACAAATGAACTGTGCTTCCTACACACACGGACCATATGTAGTTCAACTCTGCTTAGGAAACTGATAAGAACAGTAGCTCCTCTTCAGTCCGATACACTGTACTTGCTGGAAACAGACGCGAGTGCTATTTGCACTGTGTATGGCAAAGGGAGCGCAATAGTGACTTTCCTTACCAGAAAACAACTCTTGCTCGTAGGACCACACACTACATGTGATTCAACGCCATTTAGGACTGGGAAACAAATGCTAGCTCGCCTTACAAGAAACACACTCTGCTTCTGAGAAAAGAGCACTCTTCTACTCTACTGTGTTTCCTATGGGGTCCAAACAGTGAGCTTGCTCAGAAAAAAAGAACTTTGCTTCCTACACACATCGACCATATCTAGTTCAACTCTGCTTAGGAAACTGACAAGAACAGTAGCTCCTCTTCAGTCCAATACACTGTACTAGCGGGGAAGAAACGCGAGTGCTATTTGCACGGTGTATGGCAATTGGAGCACAATAGTGACTCGTCTTACAAGAAAACAACTCTTGCTCTTAGGACAAAAAACCGCATGTGACTCAACTCCATTTATGTCTGGGAAACAAACGCTAGCTCACCTTACAAGAAACACACTCTGCTTTTGAGAAAAGAGCACTCTTCTACTCTACTGTGTTTCCTATGGGGTCCGAACAGTGAGCTTTCTCAGAACAAAAGAACTGTGCTTCCTACACACACAGCCATATCTAGTTCAATTCTGCTTAGGAACCTGACAAGAACAGTAGCTCCTCTTCAGTCCAATACACTGTACTGCTGGGAACAGAAGCCAGTGCTCTTTGTCCTGTGTATGGCAATGGGAGCGCAATAGTGACTATTCTTATCATAAAACAACTCTTGCTCGTAGGACCAGAAACTGCATGTGATTCAACTCCATTTAGGACTGCGAAACAAACGCTAGCTCGCCTTACAGGAAACACAATCTGCTTTAGAGAAAAGAGCACTCATCTACTCTACTGTGTTTCTATAGGGCCAGAATAGTGAGCTTGCTCAGAACAAAAGAACTGTGCTTCCTACACACGAGCCATATCTAGTTCAACTCTGCTTAGGAAACTGACAAGAACAGTAGCTCCTCTTCAGTCCGATACACTGTGCTTGCTGGGAACAGACGCGAGTGCTACTTGCACTGTGTATGGTAATGGGAGCGCAATAGTGACTTTCCTTACCAGAAAACAACTCTTGCTCGTAGGACCAGAAACTGCATGTGATTCAACTCCGTTTAGGACTGGGAAACAAATGCTAGCTCGCCTTACATGAAACATTCTCTGCTTTTGAGAAAAGAGCACTCTTCTACTCTACTGTGTTTCCTATGGGGTCCAAAGAGTGAGCTTGCTCAAAACAAAGAACTGTGCTTCCTACACACATGGACCATATCTAGTTCAACTTTGCTTAGGAAACTGACAAGAACAGTAGCTCCTCTTCAGTCCGATACACTGTACTTGCTGGGAACATAAGCGAGTGCTATTTGCACTGTGTATGGCAAAGGGAGCATAATAGTGACTTTCCTTACCAGAAAACAACTCTTGCTCGTAGGACCAGAAACTGCATGTGATTCAACTCCATTTAAGACTGAGAAACAAATGATAGCTTGCCTTACAAGAAACACACTCTGGTTTTGAGAAAAGAGCACTCTTCTACTCTACTGTGTTTCCTATGGGGTTCCGAACAGTGAGCTTGCTCAGAACAAAACAACTGTGCTTCCTACACACACGGCCATATCTAGTTCAATTCTGCTTAGGAACCTGACAAGAACAGTAGATCCTCTTCAGTCCAATACACTGTACTTGCTGCGAACAGACGCCAGTGCTATTTGTCCTGTGTGTGGCAATGGCAGCACAATAGTGACTATTTTTACCATAAAACAACTCTTGCTCGTAGGACAGAAAGTGCATGTGATTCCACTCCATTTAGGACTGGGAAACAAACGCTAGCTCGCCTTACAAGAAACACACTCTGCTTTAGAGAAAAGAGCACTCTTCTACTCTACTGTGTTTTCCTATGGGGTCCAAACAGTGAGCTTGCTCAGAACAAAAGAACTGTGCTTCCTACACACAAGGACCATATGTAGTTCAACTCTGCTTAGGAAACTGACAAGAACAGTAGCTCCTATTCAGTCCAATACACTGTACTTGCTGGGAAAAGACGCGAGTGCTATTTGCCCTGTGTATGGCAACGGGAGCGCAATAGTGACTTTCCTTACCAGAAAACAACTCTTGTTCGTAGGACCAGAAACTGCATGTGATTCAACTCCATTTAGGACTAGGAAACAAACGCTAGCTCGCCTTAGACGAAACACACTCTGCTTTTGAGAAAAGAGCTCTCTTCTACTCTACTGTGTTTCCTATAGGGCTAGAACAGTGAGCTTGCTCAGAACATAAGAACTGTGCTTTCTACACACACGGTCCTTATCTAGTTCAACTCTGCTTAGGAAACTGACAAGAACAATAGCTCCTCTTCAGTCTGATACACTGTACTTGCTGGGAACAGACGCGAGTGCTATTTGCACTGTTTATGGCATTTGGAGCGCAATAGTGACTCTTCTTACCAGAAAACAACTCTTGCTCGTAGGACCAAAAACTGTCTGTGACTCAACTCCATTTAGGACTGGGAAACAAACGTGAGCTCGCCTTACAAGAGACACACTCTGCTTTAGAGAAAAGAGCAATCTTCTTCTCTACAGTGTTTCCTATAGGGCCAGAACAGTGAGCTTGCTCAGAACAAAAGAACTGTGCTTCCTACACACACGGGCCATATCTAGTTCAACTCTGCTTAGGAAACTGACAAGAACAGTAGCTCCTCTTCAGTCCGATACACTGTTCTTGCTGAGAACAGACGCGAGTGCTATTTGAACTGTGAATGGCAATTGGAGCACAATAGTGACTCGTCTTACCAGAAAACAACTCTTGCTCGTAGGACAAAAAACTGCATGTGACTCAACTCCATTTACGACTATGAAACAAACTCTAGCTCGCCTTACAAGAAACACACTCTGCTTTTGAGAAAAGAGCACTCTTCTACTCTACTGTGTTTCCTATAGGGCCAGAACAGTGAGCTTGCTCAGAACAAATGAACTGTGCTTCCTAGACACACGGGCCATATCTAGTTCAACTCTGCTTAGGAAACTGAGAAGAACAGTAGCTCCTCTTCAGTCCAATACACTGTACTTGCTGGGAACAGATGCCAGTGCTATTTGCACTGTGTATGGCAATGGGAGTGCAATAGTGACTTTCCTTACCAGAAAACAACTCTTGCTCGTAGGACCAGAAACTGCATGTGTATCAACTCCATTTAGGACTTGGAAACAAACGCTAGCTCGCCTTACAAGAAACACACTCTGCTTTAGAGAAAAGAGCACTCTTCTACTCTACTGTGTTTCCTATGGGGTCCAAACAGTGAGCTTGCTCAGAACAAAAGAACTGTGCTTCCTACACACAAGGACCATATGTAGTTCAACTCTGCTTAGGAAACTGACAAGAACAGCAGCTCCTCTTCAGTCCGATACACTGTACTTGCTGGGAACAGACGCGAGTGCTATTTGCACTGTGTATGGCAATGACAGCGCAATAGTGACTCTCCTTACCAGAAAACAACTCTTGCTCGTAAGAACACAAACTGCATGTGATTCAACGCCATTTAGGACTGGGAAACAAATGCTAGCTCGCCTTACAAGAAACACTCTCTGCTTTTTAGAAAAGAGCACTCTTCTACTCTACTGTGTTTCCTATGGGGTCCAAACAGTGAGCTTGCTCAGAACAAAAGAACTGTGCTTCCTACACACATGGACCATATCTAGTTCAACTCTGCTTAGGAAACTGACAAGAACAGTAGCTCCTATTCAGTCCGATACACTGTACTTGCTGGGAACAGACGCGAGTGCTATTTGCACTGTGTATGGCAATGGGAGCGCAATAGTTACTTTCCTTACCAGAAAACAACTCTTGCTCGTAGGACCAGAAATTGCATGTGATTCAACTCCATTTAGGACTGGGAAACAAACGCTAGCTCGCCTTACAAGAAACACACTCTGCTTTTGAGAAAAGAGCACTCTTCTACTCTACTGTGTTTCCTATGGGTCCGAAAAGTGAGCTTGCTCAGAACAAAAGCACTGTGCTTCCTACACACACGGCCATATCTAGTTCAATTCTGATTAGGAACCTGACAAGAACAGTAGATCCTCTTCAGTCCAATACACTGTACTTGCTGGGAACAGATGCCAGTGCTATTTGCACTGTGTATGGCAATGGGAATGCAATAGTGACTTTCCTTACCAGAAAACAACTCTTGCTCGTAGGACCAGAAACTGCATGTGATTCAACTCCATTTAGGACTGGGAAACAAACGCTAGCTCGCCTTACAAGAAACACACTCTGCTTTAGAGAAAAGAGCACTCTTCTACTCTACTGTGTTTCCTATGGGGTCCAAACAGTGAGCTTGCTCAGAACAAAAGAACTGTGCTTCCTACACACAAGGACCATATGTAGTTCAACTCTGCTTAGGAAACTGACAAGAACAGTAGCTCCTCTTCAGTCCGATACACTGTACTTGCTGGGAACAGACGCGAGTGCTATTTGCACTGTGTATGGCAATGACAGCGCAATAGTGACTCTCCTTACCAGAAAACAACTCTTGCTCGTAAGAACACAAACTGCATGTGATTCAACGCCATTTAGGACTGGGAAACAAATGCTAGCTCGCCTTACAAGAAACACTCTCTGCTTTTTAGAAAAGAGCACTCTTCTACTCTACTGTGTTTCCTATGGGGTCCAAACAGTGAGCTTGCTCAGAACAAAAGAACTGTGCTTCCTACACACATGGACCATATCTAGTTCAACTCTGCTTAGGAAACTGACAAGAACAGTAGCTCCTATTCAGTCCGATACACTGTACTTGCTGGGAACAGACGCGAGTGCTATTTGCACTGTGTATGGCAATGGGAGCGCAATAGTGACTTTCCTTACCAGAAAACAACTCTTGCTCGTAGGACCAGAAATTGCATGTGATTCAACTCCATTTAGGACTGGGAAACAAACGCTAGCTCGCCTTACAAGAAACACACTCTGCTTTTGAGAAAAGAGCACTCTTCTACTCTACTGTGTTTCCTATGGGTCCGAAAAGTGAGCTTGCTCAGAACAAAAGCACTGTGCTTCCTACACACACGGCCATATCTAGTTCAATTCTGATTAGGAACCTGACAAGAACAGTAGATCCTCTTCAGTCTACTACACTCTACTTGCTGGGAACAGACGCCAGTGCTATTTGTCCTGTGTATGGCAATGGCAGCGCAATAGTGAATCTTCTTACCATAAAACAACTCTTGCTCGTAGAACCAGAAACTGCATGTGATTCCACTCCATTTAGGACTGGGAAACAAACGCTAGCTCGCCTTACAAGAAACACACTCTGCTTTTGAGAAAAGAGCACTCTTCTACTCTACTGTGTTTCCTATGGGGTCCAAACAGTGAGCTTGCTCAGAACAAAAGAACTATGCTTCCTACACACATGGACCATATCTAGTTCAACTCTGCTTAGGAAACTGACAAGAGCAGTAGCTCCTCTTCAGTCCAATACACTGTACTTGCTGGGAACAGACGCGAGTGCTATTTGCACTGTGTATGGCATTTGGTGCGCAATCGTGACTCTTCTTACCAGAAAACAACTCTTGCTCGTAGGACCAAAAACTGTCTGTGACTCAACTCCATTTAGGACTGGGAAACAAACGCGAGCTCGCCTTACAAGAAACACACTCTGCTTTAGAGAAAAGAGCACTCTTCTACTCTACTGTGTTTCCTATAGGGCCAGATAAGTGAGCTTGCTCAGAACCAAAGAACTGTGCTTCCTACACACACGGGCCATATCTAGTTCAACTCTGCTTAGGAAACTGACAAGAACAGTAGCTCCTCTTCAGTCCGATACACTGTACTTGCTGAGAACAGATGCGAGTGCTATTTGCACTGAGAATGGCAATTGGAGCACAATAGTGACTCGTCTTACCAGAAAACAACTCTTGCTCGTAGGACAAAAAACTGCATGTGACTCAACTCCATTTAGGACTGGGAAACAAACTCTAGCTCGCCTTACAAGAAACACACTCTGCTTTTGAGAAAAGAGCAGTATTCTACTCTAATGTGTTTCCTATAGGGCCAGAACATTGAGCTTGCTCAGACCAAAGAACTGTGCTTCCTACACACACGGGCAATATCTAGTTCAACTCTGCTTAGGAAACTGAGAAGAACTGTAGCTCCTCTTCAGTCCAATACACTGTACTTGCTGGGAACAGATGCGAGTGCTATTTGCACTGTGTATGGCATTTGGAGCGCAATAGTGACTTTCCTTACCAGAAAACAACTCTTGCTCGTAGGACAAGAAACTGCATGTGATTCAACTCCATTTAGGACTGGGAAACAAACGCTAGCTTTCCTTACAAGAAACACACTCTGATTTAGAGAAAAGAGCACTCTTCTACTCTACTGTGTTTCCTATGGGGTCCAAACAGAGAGCTTGCTCAGAACAAAAGAACTGTGCTTCCTACACACACGGACCACATGTAGTTCAACTCTGCTTAGGAAACTGACAAGAGCAGTAGCTCCTCTTCAGTCCAATACACTGTACTTGCTGTGAACAGATGCGAGTGCTATTTGCACTGTGTATGGCATTTGGAGCGCAATAGTGACTCTTCTTACCAGAAAACAACTCTTGCTCGTAGGACCAAAAACTGTCTGTGACTCAACTCCATTTAGGACTGGGAAACAAACGCGAGCTCGCCTTACAAGAAACACACTCTGCTTTTCATAAATGAGCACTCTTCTACTCTACTGTTTTTCCTATGGTGTCCGAACAGTGAGCTTGCTCAGAACAAAAGAACTGTGCTTCCTACACACACGGCCATATCTAGTACAATTCTGCTTAGGAACCTGACAAGAACAGTAGATCCTCTTCAGTCTAATACACTGTACTTGCTGGGAACAGACGACAGTGCTATTTGTCCTTTGTATGGCAATGTCAGCGCAATAGTGACTATTCTTACCATAAAACAACTCTTGCTCGTAGGACCAGAAACTGCATGTGATTCAACTCCATTTAGGCCTGGGAAACAAACGCTAGCTCGCCTTACAAGAAACACACTCTGCTTTTGAGAAAAGAGCACTCTTCTACTCTACTGTGTTTTCTATGGGGTCCAAACAGTGAGCTTGCTCAGAACAAAAGAACTGTGCTTCTTACACACATGGACCATATCTAGTTCAACTCTGCTTAGGAAACTGACAAGAACAGTAGCTTCTCTTCAGTCCAATACACTGTACATGGTGGGAACAAACGCGAGTGCTATTTGCACTGTGTATGGCATTTGGAGCACAATAGTGACTCTTCTTACCAGAAAACAACTCTTGCTCGTAGGACCAAAAACTGTCTGTGATTCAACTCCATTTATGACTGGGAAACAAACGCGAGCTTGCCTTACAAGAAACACACTCTGCTTTAGAGAAAAGAGCACTCTTCTACTCTAATGGGTTTCCTATAGGGCCAGAACAGTGAGCTTGCTCAGAACAAAAGAACTGTGCTTCCTACACACATGGACCATATCTAGTTCAACTCTGATTAGGAAACTGACAAGAACAGTAGCTTCTCTTCAGTCCAATACACTGTACATGGTGGGAACAGACGCGAGTGCTATTTGCACTGTGTATGGCATTTGGAGCGCAATAGTGACTCTTCTTACCAGAAAACAACTCTTGCTCGTAGGACCAAAAACTGTCTGTGACTCAACTCCATTTAGGACTGGGAAACAAACGCGAGCTTGCCTTACAAGAAACACACTCTGCTTTAGAGAAAAGAGCACTCTTCTACTCTAATGTGTTTCCTATAGGGCCAGAACAGTGAGCTTGCTCAGAACAAAAGAAATGTGCTTCCTACACACATGGACCATATCTAGTTCAACTCTGATTAGGAAACTGACAAGAACAGTAGCTTCTCTTCAGTCCAATACACTGTACATGGTGGGAACAGACGCGAGTGCTATTTGCACTGTGTATGGCATTTGGAGCGCAATAGTGACTCTTCTTACCAGAAAACAACTCTTGCTCGTAGGACCAAAAACTGTCTGTGACTCAACTCCATTTAGGACTGGGAAACAAACGCGAGCTTGCCTTACAAGAAACACACTCTGCTTTAGAGAAAAGAGCACTCTTCTACTCTAATGTGTTTCCTATAGGGCCAGAACAGTGAGCTTGCTCAGAACAAAAGAACTGTGCTTCCTACACACATGGACCATATCTAGTTCAACTCTGCTTAGTAAACTGACAAGAACAGTAGCTCCTCTTCAGTCCAATACACTGTACTTGCTGGGAAGAGACGCCAGTGCTATTTGCACTGTGTATGGCAATGAGAGCACAATAGTGACGTTCCTTACCAGAAAACAACTCTTGCTCGTAGGAACACAAACTCCATGTGACTCAACTCCATTTAGGACTGGGAAACAAATGCTAGCTCGCCTTACAAGAAATACTCTCTGCTTTTTAGAAAAGAGCACTCTTCTACTCTACTGTGTTTTCTATGGGGTCCAAACAGTGAGCTTGCTCAGAACAAAAGAACTGTGCTTCCTACACACATGGACCATATCTATTTCAACTCTGCTTAGGAAACTGACATGAACAGTATCTCCTATTCAGTCCAATACACTGTACATGCTGGGAACAGACGCGAGTGCTATTTGCACTGTGTATGGCATTTGGAGCACAATAGTGACTCTTCTTACCAGGAAACAACTCTTGCGCGTAGGACCAGAAACTGCATGGGATTCAACTCCATTTAGGACTGCGAAACAAACGCTAGCTTGCCTTACAAGTAACACACTCTACTTTAGAGAAAAGAGCACTCATCTACTCTACTGTGTTTCCTATAGGGCCAGAACAGTGAGCTTGCTCAGAACATAAGAACTGTGCTTCCTACACACAAGGGCCATATCTAGCTCAACTCTGCTTAAGAAACTGACAAGAACAGTAGCTTCTCTTCAGGCCGATACACTGTAATTGCTGGAAACAGACGCGAGTGCTATTTGCGCTGTGTATGGCAATGACAGCGCAATAGTGACTCTCCTTACCAGAAAAAAACTCTTGCTCGTAGGAACACAAACTGCATGTGATTCAACGCCATTGAGGACTGGGAAACAAATGCTAACTCGCCTTACAAGAAACACTCTCTGCTTTAGAGAAAAGAGCACTCTTCTACTCTACTGTGTTTCCTATGGGGTCCAAACAGTGAGCTTGCTCAGAACAAAAGAACTGTGCGTCCTACACACACGGACCATATGTAGTTCAACTCTGCTTAGGAAACTGACAAGAATAGTAGCTCCTCTTCAGTCCGATACACTGTACTTGCTAGGAACAGACGCGAGTGCTATTTGCACTGTGTATGGCATTTAGAGCACAATAGTGACTCTTCTTACCAGAAAACAACTCTTGCTCATAGGACCAAAAACTGCATGTGACTCAAATCCATTTAGGACTGGGAATGAAATGCGAGCTCGCCTTACAAGAAACACACTCTGCTTTAGAGAAAAGAGCATTCTTCTAGTCTACTGTGTTTCCTGTAGGGCCAGAACAGTGAGCTTGCTCAGAACATAATAACTGTGCTTCCTAAACACACGGGCCATATCTAGTTCAACTCTGCTTAGGAAACTGACAAGAACAGTAGCTCCTCTTCAGTCCGATACACTGTACTTGCTGGGAACAGACGCGAGTGCTATTTGCACTGTGTATGGCAAAGGGAGCACAATAGTGACTTTCCTTACCAGAAAACAACTCTTGTTCATAGGACTAGAAACTGCATGGGATTCAACTCCATTTAGGACTGCGAAACAAACGCTAGCTCGCCTTACAAGAAACACAATCTGCTTTAGAGAAAAGAGCACTCTTCTACTCTACTGTGTTTCCTATGGGGTCCAAACAGTGAGCTTGCTCAGAACAAAAGAACTGTGCGTCCTACACACACGGACCATATGTAGTTCAACTCTGCTTAGGAAACTGACAAGAATAGTAGCTCCTCTTCAGTCCGATACACTGTACTTGCTAGGAACAGACGCGAGTGCTATTTGCACTGTGTAGGGCAATGACAGCGCAATAGTGACTCTCCTTACCAGAAAACAACTCTTGCTCATAGGAACACAAACTGCATGTGATTCAACGCCATTTAGGACTGGGAAACAAATGCTAGCTCGCCTTACAAGAAACACTCTCTGCTTTTTAGAAAAGAGCACTCTTCTACTCTACTGTGTTTCCTATGGGGTCCAAACAGTGAGCTTGCTCAGAAAAAAAGAACTGTGCTTCCTACACACACGGGCCATATCTAGTTCAACTCTGCTTAGGAAACTGACAGGAACAGTAGCTCCTCTTCATTCCAATACACTTTACTTGCTGGGAACCGTCGTGAGTGCTATTTGCACTGTGTATGGCAATGACAGCGCAATAGTGACTCTCCTTACCAGAAAACAACTCTTGCTCGTAGGAACACAAACTGCATGTGATTCAACACCCTTTAGGACTGGGAAACAAATGCTAGCTTGCCTTACAAGAAACACTCTCTGCTTTTTAGAATAGAGCACTCTTCTACTCTATTGTGTTTCCTATGGGTTCCAAACAGTGAGCTTGCTCAGAACAAGAGAACTGTGCTTCTTACACACACGGCCATATCTAGTTCAATTCTGCTTAGGAACCTGACAAGAACAATAGATCCTCTTAAGTCCAATTCACTGTAGTTGCTGCGAACAGATGCCAGTGCTATTTGTCCTGTGTATGGCAATGGAAGCGCAATAGTGAATCTTCTTACCAGAAAACAACTCTTGCTCGTAGGACCAGAAACTGCATGGGATTCAACTCCGTTTAGGAATGCGGAACAAACGATATCTCGCCTTACAGGAAACACACTCTGCTTTAGAGAAAAGAGCACTCTTCTACTCCACCGTGTTTCCTATGGGGTCCAAACAGTGAGCTTGCTCCGAACAAAAGAACTGTGCTTCCTACACACACGGACCATATGTAGTTCAACTCTGCTTAGGAAAATGACAAGAACAGTAGCTCCTCTTCAGTCCGATACACTGTACTTGCTGGGAACAGACGCGAGTGATATTTGCACAGTGTATGGCAATGACAGTGCAATAGTGACTCTCCTTACCAGAAAACAACTCATGCCCGTAGGAACACAAACTGCATGTGATTCAACGCCATTTAGGACTGGGAAACAAATGCTAGCTCGCCTTACAAGAAACACTCTCTGCTTTTTAGAAAAGAGCACTCTTCTACTCTACTGTGTTTCCTATGGGGTCCAAACAGTGAGCTTGCTCAGAACAAAAGAACTGTGCTTCCTACACACATGGACCATATCTAGTTCAACTCTGCTTAGGAAACTGACAAGCACAGTAGCTCCTATTCAGTCAAATACACTGTACATGCTGGGAACAGACGCGAGTGCTATTTGCACTGTGTATGGCATTTGGAGCACAATAGTGACTCTTCTTACCAGAAAACAACTCTTGCTTGTAGGACCAAAAACTGCATGTGACTCAAATCCATTTAGGACTGGGAAACAAACGTGAGCTCGCCTTACAAGAATCACACTCTGCTTTAGAGAAAAGAGCACTCTTCTACTCTACTGTGTTTCCTATAGGGCCAGAACAGTGAGCTTGCTCAGAACATAATAACTGTGCTTCCTAAACACACGGGCCATATCTAGTTCAACTCTGCTTAGGAAACTGACAAGAACAGTAGCTCCTCTTCAGTCCGATACACTGTACATGCTGGGAACAGACGCGAGTGCTATTTGCACTGTGTATGGCAAAGGGAGCGCAATAGTGACTTTCCTTACCAGAAAACAACTCTAGCTCGTAGGACAAGAATCTGCATGTGATTCAACTCCATTTAGGACTGGGAAACAAACGATAGCTTGCCTTACAAAAAACACACTCTGCATTTGAGAAAAGAGCACTCTTCTACTCTATTGTGTTTCCTATTGGGTCCGAACAGTGAACATGCTCAGAACAAAAGAACTGTGCTTCCTACACACACGGCCATATCTAGTTCAATTCTGCTTAGGAACCTGACAAGAACAGTAGATCCTCTTCAGTCCAATACACTGTACTTGCTGCGAACAGATGCCAGTGCTATTTGTCCTGTGTATGGCAATGGCAGCGCAATAGTGAATCTTCTTACCAGAAAACAACTCTTGCTCGTAGTACCAGAAACTGCATGGGATTCAACTCCATTTAGGACAGCAGAACAAACGCTAGCTCGCCTTACAAGAAACACACTCTGCTTTAGAGAAAAGAGCACTCTTCTACTCTACTGTGTTTCCTATGGGGTCCAAACAGTGAGCTTGCTCAGAACAAAGAACTGTGCTTCCTACACACATGGACCATATCTAGTTCAACTCTGCTTAGGAAACTGATAAGAACAGTAGCTCCTCTTCAGTCCGATACACTGTACTTGCTGGAAACAGACGCGAGTGCTATTTGCACTGTGTATGGCAAAGGGAGCGCAATAGTGACTTTCCTTACCAGAAAACAACTCTTGCTTGTAGGACCACACACTACATGTGATTCAACGCCATTTAGGACTGGGAAACAAATGCTAGCTCGCCTTACAAGAAACACACTCTGCTTCTGAGAAAAGAGCACTCTTCTACTCTACTGTGTTTCCTATGGGGTCCAAACAGTGAGCTTGCTCAGAAAAAAAGAACTTTGCTTCCTACACACATCGACCATATCTAGTTCAACTCTGCTTAGGAAACTGACAAGAACAGTAGCTCCTCTTCAGTCCAATACACTGTACTAGCGGGGAAGAAACGCGAGTGCTATTTGCACTGTGTATGGCAATTGGAGCACAATAGTGACTCGTCTTACAAGAAAACAACTCTTGCTCGCAGGACAAAAAACTGCATGTGACTCAACTCCATTTACGTCTGGGAAACAAACGCTAGCTCACCTTACAAGAAACACACTCTGCTTTTGAGAAAAGAGCACTCTTCTACTCTACTGTGTTTCCTATGGGGTCCGAACAGTGAGCTTTCTCAGAACAAAATAACTGTGCTTCCTACACACACAGCCATATCTAGTTCAATTCTGCTTAGGAACCTGACAAGAACAGTAGCTCCTCTTCAGTCCAATACACTGTACTGCTGGGAACAGAAGCCAGTCTCTTTGTCCTGTGTATGGCAATGGGAGCGCAATAGTGACTATTCTTATCATAAAACAACTCTTGCTCGTAGGACCAGAAACTGCATGTGATTCAACTCCATTTAGGACTGCGAAACAAACGCTAGCTCGCCTTACAAGAAACACAATCTGCTTTAGAGAAAAGAGCACTCATCTACTCTACTGTGTTTCCTATAGGGCCAGAATAGTGAGCTTGCTCAGAACAAAAGAACTGTGCTTCCTACACACGAGCCATATCTAGTTCAACTCTGCTTAGGAAACTGACAAGAACAGTAGCTCCTCTTCAGTCCGATACACTGTACTTGCTTGGAACAGACGCGAGTGCTATTTGCACTGTGTATGGTAAAGTGAGCGCAATAGTGACTTTCCTTACCAGAAAACAACTCTTGCTCTTAGGACCAGAAACTGCATGTGATTCAACTCCGTTTAGGACTGGGAAACAAATGCTAGCTCGTCTTACATGAAACATTCTCTGCTTTTGAGAAAAGAGCACTCTTCTACTCTACTGTGTTTCCTATGGGGTCCAAAGAGTGAGCTTGCTCAAAACAAAGAACTGTGCTTCCTACACACATGGACCATATCTAGTTCAACTCTGCTTAGGAAACTGACAAGAACAGTAGCTCCTCTTCAGTCCGATACACTGTACTTGCTGGGAACATAAGCGAGTGCTATTTGCACTGTGTATGGCAAAGGGAGCACAATAGTGACTTTCCTTACCAGAAAACAACTCTTGCTCGTAGGACCAGAAACTGCATGTGATTCAACTCCATTTAAGACTGAGAAACAAATGATAGCTTGCCTTACAAGAAACACACTCTGCTTTTGAGAAAAGAGCACTCTTCTACTCTACTGTGTTTCCTATGGGGTCCGAACAGTGAGCTTGCTCAGAACAAAACAACTGTGCTTCCTACACACACGGCCATATCTAGTTCAATTCTGCTTAGGAACCTGACAAGAACAGTAGATCCTCTTCAGTCCAATACACTGTACTTGCTGCGAACAGACGCCAGTGCTATTTGTCCTGTGTGTGGCAATGGCAGCACAATAGTGACTATTTTTACCATAAAACAACTCTTGCTCGTAGGACAGAAAGTGCATGTGATTCCACTCCATTTAGGACTGGGAAACAAACGCTAGCTCGCCTTACAAGAAACACACTCTGCTTTAGAGAAAAGAGCACTCTTCTACTCTACTGTGTTTCCTATGGGTTCCAAACAGTGAGCTTGCTCAGAACAAAAGAACTGTGCTTCCTACACACAAGGACCATATGTAGTTCAACTCTGCTTAGGAAACTGACAAGAACAGTAGCTCCTATTCAGTCCAATACACTGTACTTGCTGGGAAAAGACGCGAGTGCTATTTGCCCTGTGTATGGCAAGGGGAGCGCATTAGTGACTTTCCTTACCAGAAAACAACTCTTGTTCGTAGGACCAGAAACTGCATGTGATTCAACTCCATTTAGGACTAGGAAACAAACGCTAGCTCGCCTTAGACGAAACACACTCTGCTTTTGAGAAAAGAGCTCTCTTCTACTCTACTGTGTTTCCTATAGGGCTAGAACAGTGAGCTTGCTCAGAACATAAGAACTGTGCTTTCTACACACACGGTCCTTATCTAGTTCAACTCTGCTTAGGAAACTGACAAGAACAATAGCTCCTCTTCAGTCTGATACACTGTACTTGCTGGGAACAGACGCGAGTGCTATTTGCACTGTTTATGGCATTTGAGCGCAATAGTGACTCTTCTTACCAGAAAACAACTCTTGCTCGTAGGACCAAAAACTGTCTGTGACTCAACTCCATTTAGGACTGGGAAACAAACGTGAGCTCGCCTTACAAGAGACACACTCTGCTTTAGAGAAAAGAGCAATCTTCTACTCTACAGTGTTTCCTATAGTGCCAGAACAGTGAGCTTGCTCAGAACAAAAGAACTGTGCTTCCTACACACATGGGCCATATCTAGTTCAACTCTGCTTAGGAAACTGACAAGAACAGTAGCTCCTCTTCAGTCCGATACACTGTTCTTGCTGAGAACAGACGCGAGTGCTATTTGAACTGTGAATGGCAATTGGAGCACAATAGTGACTCGTCTTACCAGAAAACAACTCTTGCTCGTAGGACAAAAAACTGCATGTGACTCAACTCCATTTACGACTATGAACCAAACTCTAGCTCACCTTACAAGAAACACACTCTGCTTTTGAGAAAAGAGCACTCTTCTACTCTACTGTGTTTCCTATAGGGCCAGAACAGTGAGCTTGCTCAGAACAAATGAACTGTGCTTCCTAGACACACGGGCCATATCTAGTTCAACTCTGCTTAGGAAACTGAGAAGAACAGTAGCTCCTCTTCAGTCCAATACACTGTACTTGCTGGGAACAGATGCCAGTGCTATTTGCACTGTGTATGGCAATGGGAGTGCAATAGTGACTTTCCTTATCAGAAAACAACTCTTGCTCGTAGGACCAGAAACTGCATGTGATTCAACTCCATTTAGGACTGGGAAACAAACGCTAGCTCGCCTTACAAGAAACACACTCTGCTTTAGAGAAAAGAGCACTCTTCTACTCTACTGTGTTTCCTATGGGGTCCAAACAGTGAGCTTGCTCAGAACAAAAGAACTGTGCTTCCTACACACAAGGACCATATGTAGTTCAACTCTGCTTAGGAAACTGACAAGAACAGTAGCTCCTCTTCAGTCTGATACACTGTACTTGCTGGGAACAGACGCGAGTGCTATTTGCACTGTGTATGGCAATGACAGCGCAATAGTGACTCTCCTTACCAGAAAACAACTCTTGCTCGTAAGAACACAAACTGCATGTGATTCAACGCCATTTAGGACTGGGAAACAAATGCTAGCTCGCCTTACAAGAAATACTCTCTGCTTTTTAGAAAAGAGCACTCTTCTACTCTACTGTGTTTCCTATGGGGTCCAAACAGTGAGCTTGCTCAGAACAAAAGAACTGTGCTTCCTACACACATGGACCATATCTAGTTCAACTCTGCTTAGGAAACTGACAAGAACAGTAGCTCCTATTCAGTCCGATACACTGTACTTGCTGGGAACAGACGCGAGTGCTATTTGCACTGTGTATGGCAATGGGAGCGCAATAGTTACTTTCCTTACCAGAAAACAACTCTTGCTCGTAGGACCAGAAATTGCATGTGATTCAACTCCATTTAGGACTGGGAAACAAACGCTAGCTCGCCTTACAAGAAACACACTCTGCTTTTGAGAAAAGAGCACTCTTCTACTTTACTGTGTTTCCTATGGGTCCGAAAAGTGAGCTTGCTCAGAACAAAAGCACTGTGCTTCCTACACACACGGCCATATCTAGTTCAATTCTGATTAGGAACCTGACAAGAACAGTAGATCCTCTTCAGTCCAATACACTGTATTTGCTGGGAACAGATGCCAGTGCTATTTGCACTGTGTATGGCAATGGGAGTGCAATAGTGACTTTCCTTACCAGAAAACAACTCTTGCTCGTAGGACCAGAAACTGCATGTGATTCAACTCCATTTAGGACTGGGAAACAAACGCTAGCTCGCCTTACAAGAAACACACTCTGCTTTAGAGAAAAGAGCACTCTTCTACTCTACTGTGTTTCCTATGGGGTCCAAACAGTGAGCTTGCTCAGAACAAAAGAACTGTGCTTCCTACACACAAGGACCATATGTAGTTCAACTCTGCTTAGGAAACTGACAAGAACAGTAGCTCCTCTTCAGTCCGATACACTGTACTTGCTGGGAACAGACGCGAGTGCTATTTGCACTGTGTATGGCAATGACAGCGCAATAGTGACTCTCCTTACCAGAAAACAACTCTTGCTCGTAGGAACACAAACTGCATGTGATTCAATGCCATTTAGGACTGGGAAACAAATGCTAGCTCGCCTTACAAGAAACACTCTCTGCTTTTTAGAAAAGAGCACTCTTCTACTCTACTGTGTTTCCTATGGGGTCCAAACAGTGAGCTTGCTCAGAACAAAAGAACTGTGCTTCCTACACACATGGACCATATCTAGTTCAACTCTGCTTAGGAAACTGACAAGAACAGTAGCTCCTATTCAGTCCGATACACTGTACTTGCTGGGAACAGACGCGAGTGCTATTTGCACTGTGTATGGCAATGGGAGCGCAATAGTTACTTTCCTTACCAGAAAACAACTCTTGCTCGTAGGACCAGAAATTGCATGTGATTCAACTCCATTTAGGACTGGGAAACAAACGCTAGCTCGCCTTACAAGAAACACACTCTGCTTTTGAGAAAAGAGCACTCTTCTACTCTACTGTGTTTCCTATGGGTCCGAAAAGTGAGCTTGCTCAGAACAAAAGCACTGTGCTTCCTACACACACGGCCATATCTAGTTCAATTCTGATTAGGAACCTGACAAGAACAGTAGATCCTCTTCAGTCCAATACACTCTACTTGCTGGGAACAGACGCCAGTGCTATTTGTCCTGTGTATGGCAATGGCAGCGCAATAGTGAATCTTCTTACCATAAAACAACTCTTGCTCGTAGAACCAGAAACTGCATGTGATTCCACTCCATTTAGGACTGGGAAACAAACGCTAGCTCGCCTTACAAGAAACACACTCTGCTTTTGAGAAAAGAGCACTCTTCTACTCTATGGTGTTTCCTGTGGGGTCCAAACAGTGAGCTTGCTCAGAACAAAAGAACTATGCTTCCTACACACATGGACCATATCTAGTTCAACTCTGCTTAGGAAACTGACAAGAGCAGTAGCTCCTCTTCAGTCCAATACACTGTACTTGCTGGGAACAGACGCGAGTGCTATTTGCACTGTGTATGGCATTTGGTGCGCAATAGTGACTCTTCTTACCAGAAAACAACTCTTGCTCGTAGGACCAAAAACTGTCTGTGACTCAACTCCATTTAGGACTGGGAAACAAACGCGAGCTCGCCTTACCAGAAACACACTCTGCTTTAGAGAAAAGAGCACTCTTCTACTCTACTGTGTTTCCTATAGGGCCAGATAAGTGAGCTTGCTCAGAACCAAAGAACTGTGCTTCCTACACACACGGGCCATATCTAGTTCAACTCTGCTTAGGAAACTGACAAGAACAGTAGCTCCTCTTCAGTCCGATACACTGTACTTGCTGAGAACAGATGCGAGTGCTATTTGCACTGAGAATGGCAATTGGAGCACAATAGTGACTCGTCTTACCAGAAAACAACTCTTGCTCGTAGGACAAAAAACTGCATGTGACTCAACTCCATTTAGGACTGGGAAACAAACTCTAGCTCGCCTTACAAGAAACACACTCTGCTTTTGAGAAAAGAGCAGTATTCTACTCTAATGTGTTTCCTATAGGGCCAGAACATTGAGCTTGCTCAGACCAAAGAACTGTGCTTCCTACACACACGGGCAATATCTAGTTCAACTCTGCTTAGGAAACTGAGAAGAACTGTAGCTCCTCTTCAGTCCAATACACTGTACTTGCTGGGAACAGATGCGAGTGCTATTTGCACTGTGTATGGCATTTGGAGCGCAATAGTGACTTTCCTTACCAGAAAACAACTCTTGCTCGTAGGACAAGAAACTGCATGTGATTCAACTCCATTTAGGACTGGGAAACAAACGCTAGCTTTCCTTACAAGAAACACACTCTGATTTAGAGAAAAGAGCACTCTTCTACTCTACTGTGTTTCCTATGGGGTCCAAACAGAGAGCTTGCTCAGAACAAAAGACCTGTGCTTCCTACACACACGGACCACATGTAGTTCAACTCTGCTTAGGAAACTGACAAGAGCAGTAGCTCCTCTTCAGTCCAATACACTGTACTTGCTGGGAACAGATGCGAGTGCTATTTGCACTGTGTATGGCATTTGGAGCGCAATAGTGACTCTTCTTACCAGAAAACAACTCTTGCTCGTAGGACCAAAAACTGTCTGTGACTCAACTCCATTTAGGACTGGGAAACAAACGCGAGCTCGCCTTACAAGAAACACACTCTGCTTTTCATAAATGAGCACTCTTCTACTCTACTGTTTTTCCTATGGTGTCCGAACAGTGAGCTTGCTCAGAACAAAAGAACTGTGCTTCCTACACACACGGCCATATCTAGTACAATTCTCCTTAGGAACCTGACAAGAACAGTAGATCCTCTTAAGTCTAATACACTGTACTTGCTGGGAACAGACGACAGTGCTATTTGTCCTGTGAATGGCAATGTCAGCGCAATAGTGACTATTCTTACCATAAAACAACTCTTGCTCATAGGACCAGAAACTGCATGTGATTCAACTCCATTTAGGCCTGGGAAACAAACGCTAGCTCGCCTTACAAGAAACACACTCTGCTTTTGAGAAAAGAGCACTCTTCTACTCTACTGTGTTTTCTATGGGGTCCAAACAGTGAGCTTGCTCAGAACAAAAGAACTGTGCTTCTTACACACATGGACCATATCTAGTTCAACTCTGCTTAGGAAACTGACAAGAACAGTAGCTTCTCTTCAGTCCAATACACTGTACATGGTGGGAACAAACGCGAGTGCTATTTGCACTGTGTATGGCATTTGGAGCACAATAGTGACTCTTCTTACCAGAAAACAACTCTTGCTCGTAGGACCAAAAACTGTCTGTGACTCAACTCCATTTATGACTGGGAAACAAACGCGAGCTTGCCTTACAAGAAACAAACTCTGCTTTAGAGAAAAGAGCACTCTTCTACTCTAATGTGTTTCCTATAGGGCCAGAACAGTGAGCTTGCTCAGAACAAAAGAACTGTGCTTCCTACACACATGGACCATATCTAGTTCAACTCTGATTAGGAAACTGACAAGAACAGTAGCTTCTCTTCAGTCCAATACACTGTACATGGTGGGAACAGACGCGAGTGCTATTTGCACTGTGTATGGCATTTGGAGCGCAATAGTGACTCTTCTTACCAGACAACAACTCTTGCTCGTAGGACCAAAAACTGTCTGTGACTCAACTCCATTTAGGACTGGGAAACAAACGCGAGCTTGCCTTACAAGAAACACACTCTGCTTTAGAGAAAAGAGCACTCTTCTACTCTAATGTGTTTCCTATAGGGCCAGAACAGTGAGCTTGCTCAGAACAAAAGAACTGTGCTTCCTACACACATGGACCATATCTAGTTCAACTCTGCTTAGTAAACTGACAAGAACCGTAGCTCCTCTTCAGTCCAATACACTGTACTTGATGGGAAGAGACGCCAGTGCTATTTGCACTGTGTATGGCAATGAGAGCGCAATAGTGACGTTCCTTACCAGAAAACAACTCTTGCTCGTAGGAACACAAACTCCATGTGATTCAACGCCACTTAGGACTGGGAAACAAATGCTAGCTCGCCTTACAAGAAATACTCTCTGCTTTTTAGAAAAGAGCACTCTTCTACTCTACTGTGTTTTCTATGGGGTCCAAACAGTGAGCTTGCTCAGAACAAAAGAACTGTGCTTCCTACACACATGGACCATATCTATTTCAACTCTGCTTAGGAAACTGACATGAACAGTATCTCCTATTCAGTCCAATACACTGTACATGCTGGGAACAGACGCGAGTGCTATTTGCACTGTGTATGGCATTTGGAGCACAATAGTGACTCTTCTTACCAGGAAACAACTCTTGCGCGTAGGACCAGAAACTGCATGGGATTCAACTCCATTTAGGACTGCGAAACAAACGCTAGCTTGCCTTACAAGTAACACACTCTACTTTAGAGAAAAGAGCACTCATCTACTCTACTGTGTTTCCTATAGGGCTAGAACAGTGAGCTTGCTCAGAACATAAGAACTGTGCTTCCTACACACAAGGGCCATATCTAGCTCAACTCTGCTTAAGAAACTGACAAGAACAGTAGCTTCTCTTCAGGCCCATACACTGTAATTGCTGGAAACAGACGCGAGTGCTATTTGCGCTGTGTATGGCAATGACAGCGCAATAGTGACTCTCCTTACCAGAAAAAAACTCTTGCTCGTAGGAACACAAACTGCATGTGATTCAACGCCATTGAGGACTGGGAAACAAATGCTAGCTCGCCTTACAAGAAACACTCTCTGCTTTTTGGAAAAGAGCACTCTTCTACTCTACTGTGTTTCCTATGGGGTCCAAACATGAGCTTGCTCAGAACAAAAGAACTGTGCTTCCTACACACATGGACCATATCTAGTTCAACTCTGCTTAGGAAACTGACAAGAACAGTAGCTCCTATTCAGTCCAATACACTGTACATGCTGGGAACAGACAGAGTGCTATTTGCACTGTGTATGGCATTTGGAGCACAATAGTGACTCTTCTTACCAGAAATCAACTCTTGCTCGTAAGACCAAAATCTGCATGTGACTCAAATCCATTTAGGACTGGGAAACAAACGCGAGCTCGCCTTACAAGAAACACACTCTGCTTTAGAGAAAAGAGCACTCTTCTACTCTACTGTGTTTCCTATAGGGCCAGAACAGTGAGCTTGCTCAGAACATAATAACTGTGCTTCCTAAACACACGGGCCATATCTACTTCAACTCTGCTTAGGAAACTAACAAGAACAGTAGCTCCTCTTCAGTCCGATACACTGTACTTGCTGGGAACATACGCGAGTGCTATTTGCACTGTGTATGGCAAAGGGAGCGCAATGGTGTCTTTCCTTACCAGAAAACAACTCTTGCTCGTTGGACCAGAAACTGCATGTGATTCAACTCCATTTAGGACTGGGAAACAAACTTATAGCTTGCCTTACAAAAAACACACTCTGCTTTTGAGAAAAGAGCACTCTTCTACTCTACTCTGTTTCCTATTGGGTCCAAACATGAGCTTGCTCAGAACAAAAGAACTGTGCTTCCTACACACACGGCCATATCTAGTTCAATAGTGCTTAGGAACCTGACAAGAACAGTAGATCCTCTTCAGTCCAATACACTGAAGTTGCTGCGAACAGATGCCAGTGCTATTTGTCCTGTGTATGGCAATGTCAGCGCAATAGTGAATCTTCTTACCAGAAAACAACTCTTGCTCATAGGACCAAAAACTGCATGTGACTCAAATCCATTTAGGACTGGGAAACAAACGCGAGCTCGCCTTACAAGAAACACACTCTGCTTTATAGAAAAGAGCACTCTTCTACTCTACTGTGTTTCCTATAGGGCCAGAACAGTGAGCTTGCTCAGAACATAATAACTGTGCTTCCTAAACACACGGGCCGTATCTAGTTCAACTCTGCTTAGGAAACTGACAAGAACAGTAGCTCCTCTTCAGTCCGATACACTGTACTTGCTGGGAACAGACGCGAGTGCTATTTGCACTGTGTATGGCAATGACAGCGCAATAGTGACTCTCCTTACCAGAAAACAACTCTTGCTCGTAGGAACACAAACTGCATGTGATTCAACGCCATTTAGGACTGGGAAACAAATGCTAACTCGCCTTACAAGAAACACTCTCTGCTTTAGAGAAAAGAGCACTCTTCTACTCTACTGTGTTTCCTATGGGGTCCAAACAGTGAGCTTGCTCAGAACAAAAGAACTGTGCGTCCTACACACACGGACCATATGTAGTTCAACTCTGCTTAGGAAACTGACAAGAATAGTAGCTCCTCTTCAGTCCGATACACTGTACTTGCTAGGAACAGACGCGAGTGCTATTTGCACTGTGTATGGCATTTAGAGCACAATAGTGACTCTTCTTACCAGAAAACAACTCTTGCTCATAGGACCAAAAACTGCATGTGACTCAAATCCATTTAGGACTGGGAATGAAATGCGAGCTCGCCTTACAAGAAACACTCTCTGCATTTTAGAATAGAGCACTCTTCTACTCTATTGTGTTTCCTATGGGTTCCAAACAGTGAGCTTGCTCAGAACAAGAGAACTGTGCTTCTTACACACACGGCCATATCTAGTTCAATTCTGCTTAGGAACCTGACAAGAACAGTAGATCCTCTTAAGTCCAATTCACTGTAGTTGCTGTGAACAGATGCCAGTGCTATTTGTCCTGTGTATGGCAATGGAAGCGCAATAGTGAATCTTCTTACCAGAAAACAACTCTTGCTCGTAGGACCAGAAACTGCATGGGATTCAACTCCATTTAGGAATGCGGAACAAACGATATCTCGCCTTACAGGAAACACACTCTGCTTTAGAGAAAAGAGCACTCTTCTACTCCACCGTGTTTCCTATGGGGTCCAAACAGTGAGCTTGCTCAGAACAAAAGAACTGTGCTTTCTACACACACGGACCATATGTAGTTCAACTCTGCTTAGGAAAATGACAAGAACAGTAGCTCCTCTTTAGTCCGATACACTGTACTTGCTGGGAACAGACGCGAGTGATATTTGCACTGTGTATGGCAATGACAGTGCAATAGTGACTCTCCTTACCAGAAAACAACTCATGCCCGTAGGAACACAAACTGCATGTGATTCAACGCCATTTAGGACTGGGAAACAAATGCTAGCTCGCCTTACAAGAAACACTCTCTGCTTTAGAGAAAAGAGCACTCTTCTACTCTACTGTGTTTCCTATGGGGTCCAAACAGTGAGCTTGCTCAGAACAAAAGAACTGTGCTTCCTACACACATGGACCATATCTAGTTCAACTCTGCTTAGGAAACTGACAAGCACAGTAGCTCCTATTCAGTCAAATACACTGTACATGCTGGGAACAGACGCGAGTGCTATTTGCACTGTGTATGGCATTTGGAGCACAATAGTGACTCTTCTTACCAGAAAACAACTCTTGCTTGTAGGACCAAAAACTGCATGTGACTCAACTCCATTTAGGACTGGGAAACAAACGATAGCTTGCCTTACAAAAAACACACTCTGCTTTTGAGAAAAGAGCACTCTTCTACTCTATTGTGTTTCCTATTGGGTCCGAACAGTGAACTTGCTCAGAACAAAAGAACTGTGCTTCCTACACACACGGCCATATCTAGTTCAATTCTGCTTAGGAACCTGACAAGAACAGTAGATCCTCTTCAGTCCAATACACTGTACTTGCTGCGAACAGATGCCAGTGCTATTTGTCCTGTGTATGGCAATGGCAGCACAATAGTGAATCTTCTTACCAGAAAACAACTCTTGCTCGTAGTACCAGAAACTGCATGGGATTCAACTCCATTTAGGACAGCAGAACAAACGCTAGCTCGCCTTACAAGAAACACACTCTGCTTTAGAGAAAAGAGCACTCTTCTACTCTACTGTGTTTCCTATGGGGTCCAAACAGTGAGCTTGCTCAGAACAAAGAACTGTGCTTCCTACACACATGGACCATATCTAGTTCAACTCTGCTTAGGAAACTGATAAGAACAGTAGCTCCTCTTCAGTCCGATACACTGTACTTGCTGGAAACAGACGCGAGTGCTATTTGCACTGTGTATGGCAAAGGGAGCACAATAGTGACTTTCCTTACCAGAAAACAACTCTTGCTTGTAGGACCACACACTACATGTGATTCAACGCCATTTAGGACTGGGAAACAAATGCTAGCTCGCCTTACAAGAAACACACTCTGCTTCTGAGAAAAGAGCACTCTTCTACTCTACTGTGTTTCCTATGGGGTCCAAACAGTGAGCTTGCTCAGAAAAAAAGAACTTTGCTTCCTACACACATCGACCATATCTAGTTCAACTCTGCTTAGGAAACTGACAAGAACAGTAGCTCCTCTTCAGTCCAATACACTGTACTAGCGGGGAAGAAACGCGAGTGCTATTTGCACTGTGTATGGCAATTGGAGCACAATAGTGACTCGTCTTACAAGAAAACAACTCTTGCTCGTAGGACAAAAAACTGCATGTGACTCAACTCCATTTACGTCTGGGAAACAAACGCTAGCTCACCTTACAAGAAACACACTCTGCTTTTGAGAAAAGAGCACTCTTCTACTCTACTGTGTTTCCTATGGGGTCCGAACAGTGAGCTTTCTCAGAACAAAAGAACTGTGCTTCCTACACACACAGCCATATCTAGTTCAATTCTGCTTAGGAACCTGACCAGAACAGTAGCTCCTCTTCAGTCCAATACACTGTACTGCTGGGAACAGAAGCCAGTGTTCTTTGTCCTGTGTATGGCAATGGGAGCGCAATAGTGACTATTCTTATCATAAAACAACTCTTGCTCGTAGGACCAGAAACTGCATGTGATTCAACTCCATTTAGGACTGCGAAACAAATGCTAGCTCGCCTTACAAGAAACACAATCTGCTTTAGAGAAAAGAGCACTCATCTACTCTACTGTGTTTCCTATAGGGCCAGAATAGTGAGCTTGCTCAGAACAAAAGAACTGTGCTTCCTACACACGAGCCATATCTAGTTCAACTCTGCTTAGGAAACTGACAAGAACAGTAGCTCCTCTTCAGTCCGATACACTGTACTTGCTGGGAACAGACGCGAGTGCTATTTGCACTGTGTATGGTAAAGGGAGCGCAATAGTGACTTTCCTTACCAGAAAACAACTCTTGCTCTTAGGACCAGAAACTGCATGTGATTCAACTCCGTTTAGGACTGGGAAACAAATGCTAGCTCGCCTTACATGAAACATTCTCTGCTTTTTAGAAAAGAGCACTCTTCTACTCTACTGTGTTTCCTATGGGGTCCAAAGAGTGAGCTTGCTCAAAACAAAGAACTGTGCTTCCTACACACATGGACCATATCTAGTTCAACTCTGCTTAGGAAACTGACAAGAACAGTAGCTCCTCTTCAGTCCAATACACTGTACTTGCTGGGAACAGATGCGAGTGCTATTTGCACTGTGTATGGCATTTGGAGCGCAATAGTGACTCTTCTTACCAGAAAACAACTCTTGCTCGTAGGACCAAAAACTGTCTGTGACTCAACTCCATTTAGGACTGGGAAACAAACGCGAGCTCGCCTTACAAGAAACACACTCTGCTTTTCATAAATGAGCACTCTTCTACTCTACTGTTTTTCCTATGGTGTCCGAACAGTGAGCTTGCTCAGAACAAAAGAACTGTGCTTCCTACACACACGGCCATATCTAGTACAATTCTGCTTAGGAACCTGACAAGAACAGTAGATCCTCTTCAGTCTAATACACTGTACTTGCTGGGAACAGACGACAGTGCTATTTGTCCTGTGAATGGCAATGTCAGCGCAATAGTGACTATTCTTACCATAAAACAACTCTTGCTCGTAGGACCAGAAACTGCATGTGATTCAACTCCATTTAGGCCTGGGAAACAAACGCTAGCTCGCCTTACAAGAAACACACTCTGCTTTTGAGAAAAGAGCACTCTTCTACTCTACTGTGTTTTCTATGGGGTCCAAACAGTGAGCTTGCTCAGAACAAAAGAACTGTGCTTCTTACACACATGGACCATATCTAGTTCAACTCTGCTTAGGAAACTGACAAGAACAGTAGCTTCTCTTCAGTCCAATACACTGTACATGGTGGGAACAAACGCGAGTGCTATTTGCACTGTGTATGGCATTTGGAGCACAATAGTGACTCTTCTTACCAGAAAACAACTCTTGCTCGTAGGACCAAAAACTGTCTGTGACTCAACTCCATTTATGACTGGGAAACAAACGCGAGCTTGCCTTACAAGAAACAAACTCTGCTTTAGAGAAAAGAGCACTCTTCTACTCTAATGTGTTTCCTATAGGGCCAGAACAGTGAGCTTGCTCAGAACAAAAGAACTGTGCTTCCTACACACATGGACCATATCTAGTTCAACTCTGATTAGGAAACTGACAAGAACAGTAGCTTCTCTTCAGTCCAATACACTGTACATGGTGGGAACAGACGCGAGTGCTATTTGCACTGTGTATGGCATTTGGAGCGCAATAGTGACTCTTCTTACCAGAAAACAACTCTTGCTCGTAGGACCAAAAACTGTCTGTGACTCAACTCCATTTAGGACTGGGAAACAAACGCGAGCTTGCCTTACAAGAAACACACTCTGCTTTAGAGAAAAGAGCACTCTTCTACTCTAATGTGTTTCCTATAGGGCCAGAACAGTGAGCTTGCTCAGAACAAAAGAACTGTGCTTCCTACACACATGGACCATATCTAGTTCAACTCTGCTTAGTAAACTGACAAGAACCGTAGCTCCTCTTCAGTCCAATACACTGTACTTGATGGGAAGAGACGCCAGTGCTATTTGCACTGTGTATGGCAATGAGAGCGCAATAGTGACGTTCCTTACCAGAAAACAACTCTTGCTCGTAGGAACACAAACTCCATGTGATTCAACGCCACTTAGGACTGGGAAACAAATGCTAGCTCGCCTTACAAGAAATACTCTCTGCTTTTTAGAAAAGAGCACTCTTCTACTCTACTGTGTTTTCTATGGGGTCCAAACAGTGAGCTTGCTCAGAACAAAAGAACTGTGCTTCCTACACACATGGACCATATCTATTTCAACTCTGCTTAGGAAACTGACATGAACAGTATCTCCTATTCAGTCCAATACACTGTACATGCTGGGAACAGACGCGAGTGCTCTTTGCACTGTGTATGGCATTTGGAGCACAATAGTGACTCTTCTTACCAGGAAACAACTCTTGCGCGTAGGACCAGAAACTGCATGGGATTCAACTCCATTTAGGACTGCGAAACAAACGCTAGCTTGCCTTACAAGTAACACACTCTACTTTAGAGAAAAGAGCACTCATCTACTCTACTGTGTTTCCTATAGGGCTAGAACAGTGAGCTTGCTCAGAACATAAGAACTGTGCTTCCTACACACAAGGGCCATATCTAGCTCAACTCTGCTTAAGAAACTGACAAGAACAGTAGCTTCTCTTCAGGCCCATACACTGTAATTGCTGGAAACAGACGCGAGTGCTATTTGCGCTGTGTATGGCAATGACAGCGCAATAGTGACTCTCCTTACCAGAAAAAAACTCTTGCTCGTAGGAACACAAACTGCATGTGATTCAACGCCATTGAGGACTGGGAAACAAATGCTAGCTCGCCTTACAAGAAACACTCTCTGCTTTTTGGAAAAGAGCACTCTTCTACTCTACTGTGTTTCCTATGGGGTCCAAACATGAGCTTGCTCAGAACAAAAGAACTGTGCTTCCTACACACATGGACCATATCTAGTTCAACTCTGCTTAGGAAACTGACAAGAACAGTAGCTCCTATTCAGTCCAATACACTGTACATGCTGGGAACAGACAGAGTGCTATTTGCACTGTGTATGGCATTTGGAGCACAATAGTGACTCTTCTTACCAGAAATCAACTCTTGCTCGTAAGACCAAAATCTGCATGTGACTCAAATCCATTTAGGACTGGGAAACAAACGCGAGCTCGCCTTACAAGAAACACACTCTGCTTTAGAGAAAAGAGCACTCTTCTACTCTACTGTGTTTCCTATAGGGCCAGAACAGTGAGCTTGCTCAGAACATAATAACTGTGCTTCCTAAACACACGGGCCATATCTAGTTCAACTCTGCTTAGGAAACTAACAAGAACAGTAGCTCCTCTTCAGTCCGATACACTGTACTTGCTGGGAACATACGCGAGTGCTATTTGCACTGTGTATGGCAAAGGGAGCGCAATGGTGTCTTTCCTTACCAGAAAACAACTCTTGCTCGTTGGACCAGAAACTGCATGTGATTCAACTCCATTTAGGACTGGGAAACAAACTTATAGCTTGCCTTACAAAAAACACACTCTGCTTTTGAGAAAAGAGCACTCTTCTACTCTACTCTGTTTCCTATTGGGTCCAAACATGAGCTTGCTCAGAACAAAAGAACTGTGCTTCCTACACACACGGCCATATCTAGTTCAATAGTGCTTAGGAACCTGACAAGAACAGTAGATCCTCTTCAGTCCAATACACTGAAGTTGCTGCGAACAGATGCCAGTGCTATTTGTCCTGTGTATGGCAATGTCAGCGCAATAGTGAATCTTCTTACCAGAAAACAACTCTTGCTCATAGGACCAAAAACTGCATGTGACTCAAATCCATTTAGGACTGGGAAACAAACGCGAGCTCGCCTTACAAGAAACACACTCTGCTTTATAGAAAAGAGCACTCTTCTACTCTACTGTGTTTCCTATA
This sequence comes from Peromyscus eremicus, assembly GCF_949786415.1. NCBI lineage: Eukaryota > Metazoa > Chordata > Mammalia > Rodentia > Cricetidae > Peromyscus > Peromyscus eremicus. Next base: position 20,282 of record NW_026737117.1, on the reverse strand, counting down.
GGGCCAGAACAGTGAGCTTGCTCAGAACATAATAACTGTGCTTCCTAAACACACGGGCCGTATCTAGTTCAACTCTGCTTAGGAAACTGACAAGAACAGTAGCTCCTCTTCAGTCCGATACACTGTACTTGCTGGGAACAGACGCGAGTGCTATTTGCACTGTGTATGGCAATGACAGCGCAATAGTGACTCTCCTTACCAGAAAACAACTCTTGCTCGTAGGAACACAAACTGCATGTGATTCAACGCCATTTAGGACTGGGAAACAAATGCTAACTCGCCTTACAAGAAACACTCTCTGCTTTAGAGAAAAGAGCACTCTTCTACTCTACTGTGTTTCCTATGGGGTCCAAACAGTGAGCTTGCTCAGAACAAAAGAACTGTGCGTCCTACACACACGGACCATATGTAGTTCAACTCTGCTTAGGAAACTGACAAGAATAGTAGCTCCTCTTCAGTCCGATACACTGTACTTGCTAGGAACAGACGCGAGTGCTATTTGCACTGTGTATGGCATTTAGAGCACAATAGTGACTCTTCTTACCAGAAAACAACTCTTGCTCATAGGACCAAAAACTGCATGTGACTCAAATCCATTTAGGACTGGGAATGAAATGCGAGCTCGCCTTACAAGAAACACTCTCTGCATTTTAGAATAGAGCACTCTTCTACTCTATTGTGTTTCCTATGGGTTCCAAACAGTGAGCTTGCTCAGAACAAGAGAACTGTGCTTCTTACACACACGGCCATATCTAGTTCAATTCTGCTTAGGAACCTGACAAGAACAGTAGATCCTCTTAAGTCCAATTCACTGTAGTTGCTGTGAACAGATGCCAGTGCTATTTGTCCTGTGTATGGCAATGGAAGCGCAATAGTGAATCTTCTTACCAGAAAACAACTCTTGCTCGTAGGACCAGAAACTGCATGGGATTCAACTCCATTTAGGAATGCGGAACAAACGATATCTCGCCTTACAGGAAACACACTCTGCTTTAGAGAAAAGAGCACTCTTCTACTCCACCGTGTTTCCTATGGGGTCCAAACAGTGAGCTTGCTCAGAACAAAAGAACTGTGCTTCCTACACACACGGACCATATGTAGTTCAACTCTGCTTAGGAAAATGACAAGAACAGTAGCTCCTCTTTAGTCCGATACACTGTACTTGCTGGGAACAGACGCGAGTGATATTTGCACTGTGTATGGCAATGACAGTGCAATAGTGACTCTCCTTACCAGAAAACAACTCATGCCCGTAGGAACACAAACTGCATGTGATTCAACGCCATTTAGGACTGGGAAACAAATGCTAGCTCGCCTTACAAGAAACACTCTCTGCTTTTTAGAAAAGAGCACTCTTCTACTCTACTGTGTTTCCTATGGGGTCCAAACAGTGAGCTTGCTCAGAACAAAAGAACTGTGCTTCCTACACACATGGACCATATCTAGTTCAACTCTGCTTAGGAAACTGACAAGCACAGTAGCTCCTATTCAGTCAAATACACTGTACATGCTGGGAACAGACGCGAGTGCTATTTGCACTGTGTATGGCATTTGGAGCACAATAGTGACTCTTCTTACCAGAAAACAACTCTTGCTTGTAGGACCAAAAACTGCATGTGACTCAACTCCATTTAGGACTGGGAAACAAACGATAGCTTGCCTTACAAAAAACACACTCTGCTTTTGAGAAAAGAGCACTCTTCTACTCTATTGTGTTTCCTATTGGGTCCGAACAGTGAACTTGCTCAGAACAAAAGAACTGTGCTTCCTACACACACGGCCATATCTAGTTCAATTCTGCTTAGGAACCTGACAAGAACAGTAGATCCTCTTCAGTCCAATACACTGTACTTGCTGCGAACAGATGCCAGTGCTATTTGTCCTGTGTATGGCAATGGCAGCACAATAGTGAATCTTCTTACCAGAAAACAACTCTTGCTCGTAGTACCAGAAACTGCATGGGATTCAACTCCATTTAGGACAGCAGAACAAACGCTAGCTCGCCTTACAAGAAACACACTCTGCTTTAGAGAAAAGAGCACTCTTCTACTCTACTGTGTTTCCTATGGGTTCCAAACAGTGAGCTTGCTCAGAACAAAGAACTGTGCTTCCTACACACATGGACCATATCTAGTTCAACTCTGCTTAGGAAACTGATAAGAACAGTAGCTCCTCTTCAGTCCGATACACTGTACTTGCTGGAAACAGACGCGAGTGCTATTTGCACTGTGTATGGCAAAGGGAGCACAATAGTGACTTTCCTTACCAGAAAACAACTCTTGCTTGTAGGACCACACACTACATGTGATTCAACGCCATTTAGGACTGGGAAACAAATGCTAGCTCGCCTTACAAGAAACACACTCTGCTTCTGAGAAAAGAGCACTCTTCTACTCTACTGTGTTTCCTATGGGGTCCAAACAGTGAGCTTGCTCAGAAAAAAAGAACTTTGCTTCCTACACACATCGACCATATCTAGTTCAACTCTGCTTAGGAAACTGACAAGAACAGTAGCTCCTCTTCAGTCCAATACACTGTACTAGCGGGGAAGAAACGCGAGTGCTATTTGCACTGTGTATGGCAATTGGAGCACAATAGTGACTCGTCATACAAGAAAACAACTCTTGCTCGTAGGACAAAAAACTGCATGTGACTCAACTCCATTTACGTCTGGGAAACAAACGCTAGCTAACCTTACAAGAAACACACTCTGCTTTTGAGAAAAGAGCACTCTTCTACTCTACTGTGTTTCCTATGGGGTCTGAACAGTGAGCTTTCTCAGAACAAAAGAACTGTGCTTCCTACACACACAGCCATATCTAGTTCAATTCTGCTTAGGAACCTGACCAGAACAGTAGCTCCTCTTCAGTCCAATACACTGTACTGCTGGGAACAGAAGCCAGTGCTCTTTGTCCTGTGTATGGCAATGGGAGCGCAATAGTGACTATTCTTATCATAAAACAACTCTTGCTCGTAGGACCAGAAACTGCATGTGATTCAACTCCATTTAGGACTGCGAAACAAATGCTAGCTCGCCTTACAAGAAACACAATCTGCTTTAGAGAAAAGAGCACTCATCTACTCTACTGTGTTTCCTATAGGGCCAGAATAGTGAGCTTGCTCAGAACAAAAGAACTGTGCTTCCTACACACGAGCCATATCTAGTTCAACTCTGCTTAGGAAACTGACAAGAACAGTAGCTCCTCTTCAGTCCGATACACTGTACTTGCTGGGAACAGACGCGAGTGCTATTTGCACTGTGTATGGTAAAGGGAGCGCAATAGTGACTTTCCTTACCAGAAAACAACTCTTGCTCTTAGGACCAGAAACTGCATGTGATTCAACTCAGTTTAGGACTGGGAAACAAATGCTAGCTCGCCTTACATGAAACATTCTCTGCTTTTGAGAAAAGAGCACTCTTCTACTCTACTGTGTTTCCTATGGGGTCCAAAGAGTGAGCTTGCTCAAAACAAAGAACTGTGCTTCCTACACACATGGACCATATCTAGTTCAACTCTGCTTAGGAAACTGACAAGAACAGTAGCTCCTCTTCAGTCCGATACACTGTACTTGCTGGGAACATAAGCGAGTGCTATTTGCACTGTGTATGGCAAAGGGAGCACAATAGTGACTTTCCTTACCAGAAAACAACTCTTGCTCGTAGGACCAGAAACTGCATGTGATTCAACTCCATTTAAGACTGAGAAACAAATGATAGCTTGCCTTACAAGAAACACACTCTGCCTTTGAGAAAAGAGCACTCTTCTACTCTACTGTGTTTCCTATGGGGTCCGAACAGTGAGCTTGCTCAGAACAAAACAACTGTGCTTCCTACACACACGGCCATATCTAGTTCAATTCTGCTTAGGAACCTGACAAGAACAGTAGATCCTCTTCAGTCCAATACACTGTACTTGCTGCGAACAGACGCCAGTGCTATTTGTCCTGTGTGTGGCAATGGCAGCACAATAGTGACTATTTTTACCATAAAACAACTCTTGCTCGTAGGACAGAAAGTGCATGTGATTCCACTCCATTTAGGACTGGGAAACAAACGCTAGCTCGCCTTACAAGAAACACTCTCTGCTTTTTAGAAAAGAGCACTCTTCTACTCTACTGTGTTTCCTATGGGGTCCAAACAGTGAGCTTGCTCAGAACAAAAGAACTGTGCTTCCTACACACATGGACCATATCTAGTTCAACTCTGCTTAGGAAACTGACAAGAACAGTAGCTCCTATTCAGTCCGATACACTGTACTTGCTGGGAAAAGACGCGAGTGCTATTTGCCCTGTGTATGGCAACGGGAGCGCAACAGTGACTTTCCTTACCAGAAAACAACTCTTGTTCGTAGGACCAGAAACTGCATGTGATTCAACTCCATTTAGGACTGGGAAACAAACGCTAGCTCGCCTTAGACGAAACACACTCTGCTTTTGAGAAAAGAGCTCTCTTCTACTCTACTGTGTTTCCTATAGGGCTAGAACAGTGAGCTTGCTCAGAACATAAGAACTGTGCTTTCTACACACACGGTCCTTATCTAGTTCAACTCTGCTTAGGAAACTGACAAGAACAATAGCTCCTCTTCAGTCTGATACACTGTACTTGCTGGGAACAGACACGAGTGCTATTTGCACTGTTTATGGCATTTGGAGCGCAATAGTGACTCTTCTTACCAGAAAACAACTCTTGCTCGTAGGACCAAAAACTGTCTGTGACTCAACTCCATTTATGACTGGGAAACAAACGCGAGCTTGCCTTACAAGAAACACACTCTGCTTTAGAGAAAAGAGCACTCTTCTACTCTAATGTGTTTCCTATAGGGCCAGAACAGTGAGCTTGCTCAGAACAAAAGAACTGTGCTTCCTACACACATGGACCATATCTAGTTCAACTCTGATTAGGAAACTGACAAGAACAGTAGCTTCTCTTCAGTCCAATACACTGTACATGGTGGGAACAGACGCGAGTGCTATTTGCACTGTGTATGGCATTTGGAGCGCTATAGTGACTCGTCTTACCAGAAAACAACTCTTGCTCGTAGGACAAAAAACTGCATGTAATTCCACTCCATTTAGGAATGGGAAAAAAACGCTAGCTCGCCTTAAAAGAAACACACTCTGCTTTTGAGAAAAAAGCACTTTTCTACTCTACTGTGTTTCCTATGGGGTCCGAACAGTGAGCTTGATCAGAACAAAAAAAACTGTGCTTCCTGCACATACGGCCAAATCTAGTTCAAGTCTGCTTAGGAACCTGACAAGAACAGTAGATCCTCTTCAGCCCAATACACTGTACTTGCTGCGAACAGATGCCAGTGCTATTTGTCCTGTGTATGGCAATGGTAGCACAATAGTGACTCTTCTTACCAGAAAACAACTCTTGCTCGTAGTTCCACAAACTGCATGGGATTCAACTCCATTTAGGACTGGGACACAAACGCTAGCTGGCCTTACAAGAAACACACTCTGCTTTTGAGAAAAGAGCACTCTTCTACTCTACTGTGTTTCCTATGGGGTCCGAACAGTGAGCTTGCTCAGAACAAAAGAACTGTGCTTCCTACACACACGGCCATATCTAGTTCTATTCTGCTTAGGACCATGACCAGAGCAGTAGATCCTCTTCAGTCCAATACACTGTACTTGCTGGGAACAGACGCCAGTGCTATTTGCACTGTGTATGGCATTTAGAGCGCAATAGTGACTCTTCTTACCAGAAAACAACTCTTGCGCGTAGGACCAAAAACTGTCTGTGACTCAACTCCATTTAGGACTGGGAAACAAATGCGAGCTGGCCTTACAAGAAACACACTCTGCTTTAGAGAAAAGAGCACTCATATACTCTACTGTGTTTCCTGAAGGGCCAGAACAGTAAGCTTGCTCAGAACAAAAGAACTGTGCTTCCTACACACACGGGCCATATCTAGTTCAACTCTGCTTAGGAAACTGACAAGAACAGTAGCTCCTCTTCAGTTCGATACACTGTACTTGCTGAGAACAGACGCAAGTGCTATTTGCACTGTGTATGGCAATGGGAGCGCAATAGTGACGTTCCTTACCAGAAAACAACTCTTGCTCGTAGGACAAGAAACTACATGTGATTCAACTCCATTTAGGACTGGGAAACAAATGCTAGCTCGCCTTACATGAAACACACTCTGCTTTTGAGTAAAGAGCACTCTTCTACTCTACTGTGTTTCCTATGGGATCCAAAGAGTGAGCTTGCTCAGAACAAAAGAACTGTGCTTCCTACACACACGGGCCATATCTAGTTCAAATCTGCTTAGGAAACAAACAAGAACAGTAGCTCCTCTTCAGTCGAATACACTGTACTTGCGGGGAACAGACGCGAGTGCTATTTGCACTGTGTATGGCAATTGGAGCACAATAGTGACTTGTCTTACCAGAAAACAACTCTTGCTCGTAGGACAAAAAACTGCATGTGACTCAACTCCATTTAGGACTGGGAAACAAACGCTAGCTCGACTTCCAAGAAACACACTCTGCTTTTGAGAAAAGAGCACTCTTCTACTCTACTGTGTTTCCTATAGGGCCAGAACAGTGAGCTTGCTCAGAAAAAAGGAACAGTACTTCCTAAACACACGGGCCATATATAGTTCAACTCTGCTTAGGAAACTGAGAAGAACAGTAGCTCCTCTTCAGTCCAATACACTGTACTTGCTTGGAACAGACGCCAGTGCTTTTTTTCCTGTGTATGGCAATGGCAGCGCAATAGTGACTATTCTTATCATAAAAAAACTCTTGCCTCTAGGACCAGAAACTGCATGTGATTCAACTCCATTTAGGACTGGGAAACAAACGCTAGCTCTCCTTACAAGAAACACACTCTGCTTTAGAAAAATAGCACTCTTCTACTCTACTGTATTTCCTATAGGGCCAGAACAGTGAGCTTGCTCAGAACATAAGAACTGTGCTTCCTACACACACGTGCCATACCTAGTTCAACTCTGCTTAGGAAACTGAGAAGAACAGTAGGTCCTCTTCAGTCCAATACACTGTATTTGCTGGGAACAATCGCATGTGCTATTTGCATTGTGTATGACAATGGGAGCACAATAGTGACTTTCCTTACCAGAAAACAACTCTTGCTCGTAGGACCAGAAACTGCATGTGATTCAACTCCATTTAGGACTGGGAAACAAACACTAGCTCGCCTTACAGGAAACACACTGCTTTAGAGAAAAAAGCACTCTACTACTCTACTGTGTTTCCTACAGGGCCAGAACAGTGAGCTTGCTCAGAACAAAAGAACTGTGCTTCCCACACACGGGCCATATCTAGTTCAACTCTACTTAGGAAACTGACAAGTACAGTAGATCCTCTTCAGTCCAATAGACTGTACTTGCTGGGAACAGACGCCAGTGCTATTTGCACTGTGTATGGCAATTGGAGCACAATAGTGACTCGTCTTACCAGAAAACAACTCTTGCTCATAGGACAAAAAACTGCATGTGACTCAACTCCAATTAGGACTGGGAAACAAACTCTAGCTGCTTTACAAGAAACACACTCTGCTTTTGAGAAAAGAGCACTCTTTTACTCTACTGTGTTTCCTATAGGGCCAGAACAGTGAGCTTGCTCAGAAAAAAAGAACTGTGCTTCCTAAACACACGGGCCATATCTAGTTCAAATCTTCTTAGGAAACTGACAAGAACAGTAGCTCCTCTTCAGTCCAATACACTGTACTTGCTGCGAAAAGACGGGAGGGCTATTTGCACTGTTTATGGCAATGGGAGTGCAATATTGACTTTCCTTACCAGAAAACAACTCTTGCTCGTAGGACCAGAAACTGCATGTGATTCCACTCCATTTAGGAATGGGAAAAAAACGCTAGCTCGCCTTAAAAGAATCGCACTCTGCTTTTGAGAAAAAAGCACTCTTCTACTCTACTGTGTTGCCTATGGGGTCCGAACAGTGAGCTTGCTCAGAACAAAAAAACTGTGCTTCCTACACACACGGCCATATCTAGTTCAAGTCTGCTTAGGAACCTGACAAGAACAGTAGATCCTCTTCAGCCCAATACACTGTACTTGCTGCGAACAGATGCCAGTGCTATTTGTCCTGTGTATGGCAATGGCAGCGCAATAGTGACTCTTCTTACCAGAAAACAACTCTTGCTCGTAGTACCAGAAACTGCATGGGATTCAACTCCATTTAGGACTGGGACACAAACGCTAGCTCGCCTTACAAGAAACACACTCTGCTTTAGAGAAAAGAGCACTCTTCTACTCTACTGTGTTTCCTATAGGCCCAAACAGTGAGCTTGCTCAGAACATAAGAACTGTGCTTCCTACACACACGGGCCTTATCTAGTTCAACTCTGCTTAGGAACCTGACAAGAATAGTAGATCCTCTTCAGTCCAATACACTGTACTTGCTGGGAACAGACGCCAGTGCTATTTGTCCTGTGTATGGCAATGGCAGCGCAATAGTGACTATTCTTACCATAAAACAACTCTTGCTCGTAGGACCAGAAACTGCATGTGATTCCACTCCATTTAGGACTGGGACACAAACGCTAGCTCGCCTTACAATAAACACACTCTGCTTTAGAGAAAAGAGCACTCTTCTACTCTACTGTGTTTCCTATGGGGTCCGAAGAGTGAGCTTGCTCAGAACAAAAAAACTGTGCTTCCTACGCATGAGGACCATATGTAGTTCAACTCTGCTTAGGAAACTGACAAGAACAGTAGCTCCTATTCAGTCCAATACACTGTACTTGCTGGGAAAAGACGCGAGTGCTATTTGCCCTGTGTATGGCAATGGGAGCGCAATAGTGACTTTCCTTACCAGAAAACAACTCTTGTTCGTAGGACCAGAAACTGCATGTGATTCAACTCCATTTAGGACTGGGAAACACGCTAGCTCGCCTTACAAGAAACACACTCTGCTTTTGACAAAAGAGCACTCTTCTACTCTACTGTGTTTCCTATGGGGTCTGAACAGTGAGCTTGCTCAGAACCAAAGAACTGTGCTTCCTACACACACGGCCATATCTAGTTCAATTCTGCTTAGGACCCTGACCAGAGCAGTAGATCCTCTTCAGTCCAATACACTGTACTTGCTGGGAACAGACGCCAGTGCTATTTGTCCTGTATGTGGCAATGGCAGCGCAATAGTGACTATTCTTACCATAAAACCACTCTTGCTCGTAGGACCACAAACTGATTGTGATTCCACTCCATTTAGGACTGGGAAACAAAAGCTAGCTCGCCTTACAAGAAACACACTCTGCTTTTGAGAAAAGAGCACTCTTCTACTCTACTGTGTTTCCTATTGGGTCCAAACAGTGAGCTTGGTCAGAACAAAAGAACTGTAATTCCTACACACATGGACCATATCTAGTTCAACTCTGCTTAGGAAACTGACAAGAACAGTAGCTCCTACTCAGTCCAATACACTGTACTTGCTGGGAACAGACGCGAGTGCTATTTGCACTGTGTATGGCATTTAGAGCGCAATAGTGACTCTTCTTACCAGAAAACAACTCTTGCTCGTAGGATCAAAAACTGTCTGTGACTCAACTCCATTTAGGACTGGGAAACAAACGCGAGCTGGCCTTACAAGAAACACACTCTGCTTTAGAGAAAAGAGCACTCATATACTCTATTGTGTTTCCTGTAGGGCCAGAACAGTGAGCTTCTCAGAACAAAAGAACTGTGCTTCCTACACACACGGGCCATATCTAGTTCAACTCTGCTTAGGAAACTGACAAGAACAGTAGCTCCTCTTCAGTTCGATACACTGTACTTGCTGAGAACAGACGCGAGTGCTATTTGCACTGTGTATGGCAATGGGAGCGCAATAGTGACTTTCCTTACCAGAAAACAACTCTTGCTCGTAGGACCAGAAACTGCATGTGATTCCACTCCATTTAGGACTGGGACACAAACGCTAGCTCGACTTACAAGAAACACACTCCGCTTTAGAGAAAAGAGCACTCTTCTACTCTACTGTGTTTCCTATGGGGTCCAAACAGTGAGCTTGCTCAGAACAAAAGAACTGTGCTTCCTACACAAGAGGACCATATGTAGTTCAACTCTGCTTAGGAAACTGACAAGAACAGTAGCTCCTATTCAGTCCAATACACTGTACTTGCTGGGAAAAGACGCGAGTGCTATTTGCCCTGTGTATGGCAATGGGAGCGCAATAGTGACTTTCCTTACCAGAAAACAACTCTTGTTCGTAGGACCAGAAACTGCATGTGACTCAACTCCATTTAGGACTGGGAAACAAACTCTAGCTGCTTTACAAGAAACACACTCTGCTTTTGAGAAAAGAGCACTCTTTTACTCTACTGTGTTTCCTATAGGGCCAGAACAGTGAGCTTGCTCAGAAAAAAAGAACTGTGCTTCCTAAACACACTGGCCATATCTAGTTCAAATCTTCTTAGGAAACAGACAAGAACAGTAGCTCCTCTTCAGTCCAATACACTGTTCTTGCTGCGAAAAGACGGGAGGGCTATTTGCACTGTTTATGGCAATGGGAGTGCAATATTGACTTTCCTTACCAGAAAACAACTCTTGCTCTTAGGACCAGAAACTGCATGTGATTCCACTCCATTTAGGACTGGGAAACAAACGCGAGCTCGCCTTACAAGAAACACACTCTGCTTTAGAGAAAAGAGCACTCTTCTACTCTACTGTGTTTCCTATAGGGCCAGAACAGTGAGCTTGCTCAGAACATAATAACTGTGCTTCCTAAACACACGGGCCATATCTACTTCAACTCTGCTTAGGAAACTAACAAGAACAGTAGCTCCTCTTCAGTCCGATACACTGTAATTGCTGGGAACATACGCGAGTGCTATTTGCACTGTGTATGGCAAAGGGAGCACAATAGTGTCTTTCCTTACCAGAAAACAACTCTTGCTCGTTGGACCAGAAACTGCATGTGATTCAACTCCATTTAGGACTGGGAAACAAACTTATAGCTTGCCTTACAAAAAACACACTCTGCTTTTGAGAAAAGAGCACTCTTCTACTCTACTGTGTTTCCTATGGGGTCCGAACAGTGAGCTTGCTCAGAACGAAAGAACTGTGCTTCCTACACACACGGGCCATATCTAGTTCAACTGTGCTTAGGAAACTGACAAGAGCAGTAGCTCCTCTTCCGTCCAATACACTGTACTTGCGGGGAACAGACGCGAGTGCTATTTGCATTGTGTATGGCAATTGGAGAACAATAGTGACTTGTCTTACCAGAAAACAACTTTTGCTCATAGGACAAAAAACTTCATGTGACTCAACTCCATTTAGGACTGGGAAACAAACGCTAGCTCGTCTTACAAGAAACAAACTCTGCTTTTGAGAAAAGAGCACTCTTCTACTCTACTGTGTTTCCTATGGGGTCCGAACAGTGAGCTTGCTCAGAACAAAAAAACTGTGCTTCCTACACACACGGCCAGATCTAGTTCAAGTCTGCTTAGGTACCTGACAAGAACAGTAGATCCTCTTCAGTCCAATACTCTGTACTTGCTGGGAACAGACGCCAGTGCTATTTGTCCTGTGTATGGCAATTGGAGCACAATAGTGACTTGTCTTACCAGAAAACATCTCTTGCTCGTAGGACAAAAAACTGCATGTGACTCATCTCCATTTAGGACTGGGAAACAAACGCTAGCTCGACTTCCAAGAAACACACTTTGCTTTTGAGAAAAGAGCACTCTTCTACTCTACTGTGTTTCCTATAGGGCCAGAACAGTGAGCTTGCTCAGAACAAAAAAACTGTGCTTCCTACTCACACGGCCATATCTAGTTCAACTCTGCTTAGGAACCTGACAAGAACAGTAGATCCTCTTCAGTTCAATACACTGTACTTGCTGGGAACAGACGCCAGTGCTATTTGTCCTGTGTATGGCAATGGCAGCGCAATAGTGACTCTTCTTACCAGAAAACAACTCTTGCTCTTAGGACCAGAAACTGCATGTGATTCAACTCCATTTAGGACTGGGAAACAAACTCTAGCTCGCTTTACAAAAAACACACTCTGCTTTTGAGAAAAGAGCACTCTTCTACTCTACTGTGTTTCCTATAGGGCCAGAACAGTGAGCTTGCTCAGAAAAAAAGAACTGTGCTTCCTACACACGGGCCATATCTCGTTCAACTCTGCTTAGGAAACTGACAAGAACAGTAGCTCCTCTTCAGTCCGATACACTGTACTTGCTGGGAACAGACGTGAGTGCTATTTGCACTGTGTATGACAATGGGAGCACAATAGTGACTTTCCTTACCAGAAAACAACACTTGATAGTAGGACCAGAAAATGCATGTGATTCAACTCCATTTAGGACTGGGAAACAAATGCTAGCTCGCCTTACATGAAACACACTCTGCTTTTGAGAAAAGAGCACTCTTCTAATCTACTGTGCTTCCTATGGGGTCCGAACAGTGAGCTTACTCAGAACAAAAGAACTGTGCTTCCTACACACACGGGCCATATCTAGTTCAACTCTGCTTAGGAAACTGACAAGAACAGTAGATCTTCTTCAGTCCAATACACTGTACTTGCGGGGAACAGACGCGAGTGCTATTTGCACTGTGTATGGCAATTGGAGCACAATAGTGACTCGTCTTACCAGAAAACAATTCTTGCTCGTAGGACAAAAAACTGCATGTGACTCAACTCCATTTAGGACTGGGAAACAAACGCTAGCTCGCCTTACAAGAAACACACTCTGCGTTTGAGAAAAGAGCACTCTTCTACTCTACTGTGTTTCGTATAGGGCCAGAACAGTGAGCTTGCTCAGAACATAAGAACTGTGCTTCCTACACACACGAGCCATATCTAGTTCAACTCTGCTTAGTAAACTGACAAGAAGAGTAGCTCCTATTCAGTCCAATACACTGTACTTGCTGGGAAAAGGCGCGAGTGCTATTTGCCTTGTGAAGGGCAATGGGAGCACAATAGTGACTTTCCTTACCGGAAAACAACTCTTGTTCCTAGGACCAGAAACTGCATGTGATTCAACTCCATTTAGGACTAGGAAACAAATGCTAGCTCGCCTTACAAAAACACACTCTGCTTCTGAGAAAAGAGCACTCTTCTACTCTACTGTGTTTCCTATAGGGCCAGAAGAGTGAACTTGCTCAGAACATACGAACTGTGCTTCCTACACACACGGGCCATATCTAGTTCAACTCTGCTTAGGAAACTGACAAGAACAGTAGCTCCTCTTCAGTCTGATACACTGTACTTGCTGGGAACACACGCGAGAGCTATTTGCACTGTGTATGGCAAGGGGAGCTTATTAGTGACTTTCCTTACCAGTAAACAACTCTTGCTCGTAGGACCAGAAACTGCATGTGATTCAACTCCATTTAGGACTGGGAAACAAATGCTAGCTCGCCTTACATGAAACACGCTCTGCTTTTGAGAAAAGAGCACTCTTCTACTCTACTGTGTTTCCTATATGGCCAGAACAGTGCGCTTGCTCAGAAAAAAAGAACTGTACTTCCTACACACGGGCCATATCTAGTTCAACTCTGCTTAGGAAACGGAGAAGAACAGTAGCTCCTTTTCAAAACAATACACTGTACTTGCTGGGAACAGACGGGAAGGCTATTTGCACTGTGTATGGCAATGGGAGCGCAATAGTGACTTTCCTTACCAGAAAACAACTCTTGTTCCTAGGACCAGAAACTGCATGTGATTCAACTCCATTTAGGACTAGGAAACAAATGCTAGCTCGCCTTACAAAAACACACTCTGCTTTTTAGAAAAGAGCACTCTTCTACTCTACTGTGTTTCCTATAGGGCCAGAAGAGTGAACTTGCTCAGAACATAAGAACTGTGCTTCCTACACACACGAGCCATATCTAGTTCAACTCTGCTTAGGAAACTGACAAGAAGAGTAGCTCCTCTTCAGTCTGATACACTGTACTTGCTGGGAACAGACGTGAGAGCTATTTGCACTGTGTATGGCAAGGTGAGCTCAATAGTGACTTTCCTTTCCAGTAAACAACTCTTGCTCGTAGGACCAGAAACTGCATGTGATTCAACTCCATTTAGGACTGGGAAACAAATGCTAGCTCGCCTTACATGAAACACACTCTGCTTTTGAAAAAAGAGCACTCTTCTACCCTTCTGTGTTTCCTATAGGGCCAGAACAGTGAGCTTGCTCAGAAAAAAATAACTGTACTTCCTACACACACGGCCCATATCTAGTTCAACTCTGCTTAGGAAACTGAGAAGAACAGTAGCTCCTTTGCAGTCCAATACACTGTACTTGCTGGGAACAGACAGGAGGGCTATTTGCACTGTGTATGGCAATGGGAGCGCAATAGTTACTTTCCTTACCAGAAAACAACTCTTGCTCGTAGGACCAGAAACTGCATGTGATTCAACTCCATTTAGGACTGGGAAACAAATGCTAGCTCGCATACAGGAAAAACACTCTGCTTTTGAGAAAAGAGTACTCTTCTACTCTACTGTGTTTCCTACGGGGTCCGAACAGTGAGTTTGCACAGAACAAAATAACTGTGCTTCCTACACACACGGGCCATATCTAGTTCAACTCTGCTTAGGAAACCAACAAGAACAGTGGCTCCTCTTAAGTCCGAATACACTGTACTTGCTGGGAACAGACGCGAGTGCTATTTGTACTGTGTACGGCAATGGGAGCGAAATAGTGACTTTCCTTACCAGAAAACAACTCTTGATCGTGGGACCAGAAACTGAATGTGTTTCAACTAGAATTAGGAGTGGGAAACAAATGCTAGGTCGCCTTACATGAAACACACTCTGCTTTTGAGAAAAGAGCACTCTTCTACTCTACTGTGTTTCCTATGTGTTCCGAACAGTGAGCTTGCTCAGAACAAAAAAACTGTACTTCCTACTCACACGGCCATATCTAGTTCAAGTCTGCTTAGGAACCTGACAAGAACAGTAGATCCTCTTCAGTCCAATACACTGTACTTGCTGGGAACAGATGCCAGTGCTATTTGTCCTGTGTATGGCAATGGCAGCGCAATAGTGACTCTTCTTACCAGAAAAAAACTCTTGCTCGTAGGACCAGAAACTGCATGTGATTCAACTCCATTTAGGACTGGGAAACAAACTCTAGCTCGCTTTACAAGAAACACACTCTGATTTTGAGAAAAGAGCACTCTTCTACTCTACTGTGTTTCCTATAGGGCCAGAAGAGTGAGCTTGCTCAGAACATAAGAAATGTGCTTCCTACTCACACGGGCCATATCTAGTTCAACTCTGCTTAGGAAACTGACAAGAACAGTAGCTCCTCTTCAGTCGGATACACTGTACATGCTGGGAACAGACGCGAGTGCTATTTGCACTGTGTATGGCAATGGGAGCGCAATAGTGTCTTTCCTTACCAGAAAAAAACTCTTGCTCGTAGGACCAGAAACTGCATGTGATCAACTCCATTTAGGACTGGGAAACAAATGCTATCTTGCCTTACAAGAAACACACTATGCTTTTGAGAAAAGAGCACTCTTCTACTCTACTGTGTTTCCTATAGGGTCCGAACAGTGAGCTAGCTCAGAACAAAAGAACTGTGCTTCCTACACACACGGCCATATCTAGTTCAACTCTGCTTAGGAAACTGACAAGAACAGTAGCTCCTCTTCAGTCCAATACACTGTACTTGCTGGGAACAGACGCATGTGCGATTTGCACTGTGTATGGCAATGGGAGCACAATAGTGACTTTCCTTACCAGAAAACAACTCGTGCTTGTAGGACCAGAAACTGCATGTGATTCAACTCCATTTAGGACTGGGAAACAAACGCTAGCTCTCCTTACAAGAAACACACTCTGCTTTTGAGAAAAGAGCACTCTTCTACTCTACTGTGTTTCCTATGGGGTCCAAACAGTGAGCTTGCTCAGAACAAAAGAACTGTGCTTCCTACACACACGGACCATATCTAGTTCAACTCTGCTTAGGAAACTGACAAGAACAGTAGCTCCTATTCAGTCCAATACACTGTACTTACTGGGAAAAGACGAGAGTGCTATTTGCCTTGTGTAGGGCAATGGGAGCGCAATAGTGACTTTCCTTACCGGAAAACAACTCTTGTTCGTAAGACCAGAAACTGCATGTGATTCAACTCCATTTAACTAGGAAGCAAACGCTAGCTCGCCTTACAAAAACACACTCTGCTTTTGAGAAAAGAGCACGCTTCTACTCTACTGTTTTTCCTATAGGGCCAGAACAGTGAGCTTGCTCAGAACATAAGAAAGGTGCTTCCTACACACACGGGCCATATCATGTTCAACTCTGCTTAGGAAACTGACAAGAACAGTAGATCCTCTTCAGTCCGATACACTGTACTTGCTGGGAACAGACGCGAGAGCTATTTGCACTGTGTATGGCAAGGGGAGCGCAATAGTGACATTCCTTACCAGAAAACAACTCTTGCTCTTAGGACCAGAAACTGCATGTGATTCAACTCCATTTAGGACTGGGAAACAAACGCTAGCTCGCCTTACAAGAAACACACTCTGCTTTAGAGAAAAGAGCACTCTTCTACTCTACTGTGTTTCCTATAGGGCCAGAACAGTGAGCTTGCTCAGAACAAGAGAACTGTGCTTCCTACACACGGGCCATATCTAGTTCAACTCTGCTTAGGAAACTGACAAGAACAGTAGCTCCTCTTCGGTCCGATACACTGTACTTGCTGGGAACAGACGCGAGTGCTATTTGCACTGTGTATGGCAATGGGAGCACAATAGTGACTTTCTTTATCAGAAAAAAACTCTTCTTCGTAGAACCAGAAACTGTATGTGATTCTACTCCATTTAACTAGGAAACAAACGCTAGCTCGCCTTACAAAAACACACTCTGCTTTTGAGAAAAGAGCACGCTTCTACTCTACTGTGTTTCCTATAGGGCCAGAAGAGTGAGCTTGCTCAGAACATAAGAACTGTGCTTCCTACACACAAGGGCCATATCATGTTCAACTCTGCTTAGAAACTGACAAGAACAGTAGCTCCTCTTCAGTCCAATACACTGTACTTGCTGGGAACAGACGCGAGAGCTATTTGCACTGTGTATGGCAAGGGGAGCACAATAGTGACTTTCCTTACCAGAAAACAACTCATGCTCTTAGGACCAGAAACTGCATGTGATTCAACTCCATTTAGGACTGGGAAACAAATGCTAGCTCGCTTTACAAGAAACACACTCTGCTTTTGAGAAAAGAGCACTCTTCTATTCTACTGTGTTTCCTATGGGGTCTGAACAGTGAGCTTGCTCAGAACAAAAGAACTGTGCTTCCTACACACACGGGCCATATCGAGTTCAACTGTGCTTAGGAAACTGACAAGAACAGTAGCTCCTCTTCCGTCCAATACACTGTACTTGCTGGGAACAGACGCGAGAGCTATTTGCACTGTGTATGGCAAGGGGAGCGCAATAGTGACTTTCCTTACCAGAAAAAAACTCTTGCTCTTAGGACCAGAAACTGCATGTGATTCAACTCCATTTAGGACTGGGAAAGAACGCTAGCTCGCCTTACAAGAAACACACTCTGCTTTAGAGAAAAGAGCACTCTTCTACTCTACTGTGTTTCCTATAGGGCCAGAACAGTGAGCTTGCTCAGAACAAGAGAACTGTGCTTCCTACACACGGGCCATATCTAGTTCAACTCTGCTGAGGAAACTGACAAGAACAGTAGCTCCTCTTCGGTCCGATACACTGTACTTGCTGGGAACAGACGCGAGTGCTATTTGCACTGTGTATGGCAATGGGAGCGCAATAGTGACTTTCTTTATCAGAAAAAAACTCTTCTTCGTAGGACCAGAAACTGCATGTGATTCTACTCCATTTAACTAGGAAACAAACGCTAGCTCGCCTTACAAAAACACACTCTGCTTTTGAGAAAAGAGCACGCTTCTACTCTACTGTGTTTCCTATAGGGCCAGAAGAGTGAGCTTGCTCAGAACATAAGAACTGTGCTTCCTACACACAAGGGCCATATCATGTTCAACTCTGCTTAGGAAACTGACAAGAAGAGTAGCTCCTCTTCAGTCCAATACACTGTACTTGCTGGGAACAGACGCGAGAGCTATTTGCACTGTGTATGGCAAGGGGAGCGCAATAGTGACTTTTCTTACCAGAAAACAACTCATGCTCTTAGGACCAGAAACTGCATGAGATTCAACTCCATTTAGGACTGGGAAACAAATGCTAGCTCGCTTTACAAGAAACACACTCTGCTTTTGAGAAAAGAGCACTCTTCTACTCTACTGTGTTTCCTATGGGGTCCGAACAGTGAGCTTGCTCAGAACAAAAGAACTGTGCTTCCTACACACACGGGCCATATCTAGTTCAACTGTGCTTAGGAAACTGACAAGAACAGTAGCTCCTCTTCCGTCCAATACACTGTACTTGAGGGGAACAGACGCGAGTGCTATTTGCATTGTGTATGGCATTTGGAGAACAATAGTGACTTGTCTTACCAGAAAACAACTTTTTGATCATAGGACAAAAAACTTCATGTGACTCAACTCCATTTTGGACTGGGAAACAAACGCTAGCTCGCCTTACAAGAAACAAACTCTGCTTTTGAGAAAAGAGCACTCTTCTACTCTACTGTGTTTCCTATGTGTTCCGAACAGTGAGCTTGCTCAGAACAAAAAAACTGTGCTTCCTACACACACGGCCATATGTAGTTCAAGTCTGCTTAGGAACCTGACAAGAACAGTAGATCCTCTTCAGTCCAATACACTGTACTTGCTGGGAACAGACGCCAGTGCTATTTGTCCTGTGTATGGCAATTGGAGCACAATAGTGACTTGTCTTACCAGAAAACATCTCTTGCTCGTAGGACAAAAAACTGCATGTGACTCAACTCCATTTAGGACTGGGAAACAAACGCTAGCTCGACTTCCAAGAAACACACTTTGCTTTTGAGAAAAGAGCACTCTTCTACTCTACTGTGTTTCCTATAGGGCCAGAACAGTGAGCTTGCTCAGAACAAAAAAACTGTGCTTCCTACTCACACGGCCATATCTAGTTCAAGTCTGCTTAGGAACCTGACAAGAACAGTAGATCCTCTTCAGTTCAATACACTGTACTTGCTGGGAACAGACGCCAGTGCTATTTGTCCTGTGTATGGCAATGGCAGCGCAATAGTGACTCTTCTTACCAGAAAACAACTCTTGCTCTTAGGACCAGAAACTGCATGTGATTCAACTCCATTTAGGACTGGGAAACAAACTCTAGCTCGCTTTACAAAAAACACACTCTGCTTTTGAGAAAAGAGCACTCTTCTACTCTACTGGGTTTCCTATAAGGCCAGAACAGTGAGCTTGCTCAGAAAAAAAGAACTGTGCTTCCTACACACGGGCCATATCTCGTTCAACTCTGCTTAGGAAACTGACAAGAACAGTAGCTCCTCTTCAGTCCAATACACTGTGCTTGCTGAGAACAGACGCGAGTGCTATTTGCACTGTTTATGGCATTTGGAGCGCAATAGTGACTCTTCTTACCAGAAAACAACTCTTGCTCGTAAGACCAAAAACTGCCTGTGACTCAACTCCATTTAGGACTGGGAAACAAACGCTAGCAGGCCTTACAAGAAGCACACTCTGCTTTAGAGAAAAGAGCACTCTTCTACTCTACTGTGTTTCCTATGGGGTCCGAACAATGAGCTTTCTCAGAACAAAAGAACTGTGCTTCCTACACACACAGCCATATCTAGTTCAATTCTGCTTAGGAACCTGACAAGAACAGTAGCTCCTCTTCATTCCAATACACTGTACTGCTGGGAACAGACGCCAGTGCTATTTGTCCTGTGTATGGCAATGGCAGCGCAATAGTGACTATTCTTATCATAAAACAACTCTTGCTTGTCGGACCAGAAACTGCATGTGATTCAACTCTGTTTAGGACTGGGAAACAAATGCTAGCTCGCCTTACATGAAACACTCTCTGCTTTTGAGAAAAGAGCACTGTTCTACTCTACTGTGTTTCCTATGGGGTCCAAACAGTGAGCTTGCTCAGAACAAAGAACTGTGCTTCCAACACACAAGAACCATATCTAGTTCAACTCTGCTTAGGAAACTGACAAGAACAGTAGCTCCTCTTCAGTCCGATACACTGTACTTGCTGGGAACAGACGCGAGTGCTATTTGCACTGTGTATGGCAATTGGAGCACAATATTGACTCGTCTTACCAGAAAACAACTCTTGCTCGTAGCACAAAAAACTGCATGTGACTCAACTCCATTTAGGACTGGGAAACAAACTCTAGCTCACCTTACAAGAAACACACTCTGTTTTTGAGAAAAGAGCACTCTTCTAC
>NW_026737116.1:0-49929 GCF_949786415.1 Peromyscus eremicus | reverse complement strand
AACAGTTCTGTGTGCACACCTCCACAGGGACACACTCATTCTAACAGTTCAGTGTGCACACCTCCATGTGGACACACTCATTCTAACAGTTCAGTGTGCACACTTCCATGTGGACACACTCATTCTAACAGTTCAGTGTACACACCTCCATGTGGACACACTCATTCTAACAGTTCAGTGTGCACACCTCCACAGGGATACACTCATTCTAACAGTTCAGTGTGCACATCTCCATGTGGGCACACTCATTCTAACAATACAGTGTGCACACCTCCATGTGGACATATTCTAACAGTTCACTGTGCACACCTCCATGTGGGCACACTAATTCTAAAAGTTCAGTGTGCACACCTCCATGTGGACACACTCATTCTAACAGTTCAGTGTGCATACCTCCATGTGGGCATACTCATTCTAACAGTTCAGTGTGCACACCTCTATGTGGGCACACTCAATCTAACAGTTCATTGTGCTCACCTCCACAGGGACACACTCATTCTAACATTTCAGTGTGCACACCTCCACAGGGACACACTCATTCTAACAGTTCAATGTGCACACCTCCATGTGGACACACTCATTCTAACAGTTCAATGTGCTCACCTCCATGTGGACACATTCTAACATTTCAGTGTGCTCACATCCATGTAGACACACTCATTCTAACAGATCAGTGTGCACACCTCCATGTGGACACACTCATTCTAACAGTTCAAAGTGCACACCTCCATGTGGACACACTCATTCTATCAATTCAGTGTGCACACCTCCATGTGGACACACTCATTCTAACATTTCAGTGTGCATACCTCCACAGGGACACACTCATTCTAACAGTTCAGTGTGCACCCCTCCATGTGGACACACTCATTATAACAGTACAGTGTGCACACCTCCATGGGGACATATTCTAACAGTTCAGTGTGCACACCTCCATGTGGCCACACTCATTCTAACAGTTCAGTGTGCACACCTCCATGTGGACACACTCATTCTAACAGTTCAGTGAGCACACCTCCTTGTGGGCACACTCATTCTAACAGTTCAGTGTGCACACCTCCATGTGGACACACATATTCTAACAGTTCAGTGTGCACACCTCCATGTGGACACACTCATTCTAACAGTTCAGTGTGCACACCTCCTCAGGGACACACTCATTCTAACATTTCAGTGTGCACACCTCCATGTAGACACACTCATCCTAACATTTCAGTGTGCATACCTCTACAGGGACACACTCATTCTAACAGTTCAGTGTGCACACATCCACAGGGACACACTAATTCAAACAGTTCAGTGTTCACACCTCCATGTGGACACACTCATTCTAACAGTTCAGTGTGTACACCTCTATGTGGGCACACTCATTCTAACAGTTCAGTGTGCACACCTCCACAGGGACAGACTCATTCTAACATTTCAGTGTGCACACCTCCACAGGGACACACTCATTCTAACAGTTCAATGTGCACACCTCCATGTGGACACACTCATTCTAACAGTTCAATGTCTTACCTCCATGTGGACACATTCTAACAGTTCAGTGTGCTCACCTCCATGTAGACACACTCATTCTAACTATTCAGTGTGCACACCTCCATGCAGACACAGTCATTCTAACAGATCAGGGTGCACACCTCCATGTAGACACACTCATTCTAACATTTCAGTGTGCATACCTCCACAGGGACACACTCATTCTGACAGTTCAGTGTGCACACCTCCATGTGGACACACTCATTATAACAGTACAGTGTGCACACCTCCATGTGGACACACTCATTCTAACAGTTCAGTGTGCACACCTCCACAAGGACACACTCATTCTATCAGTTCAGTGTGCACACCTGCATGTGGACACAATCATTCTAACAGTTCAGTGTGCACACCTCCATGAGGACACACTCATTCTAACAGTTCAGTGTGCACACCTCCATGTGGGCACACTCATTCTAACAATACAGTGTGCAAACCTCCATGTGGACATATTCTAACAGTTCACTGTGCACACCTCCATGTGGGCACACTCATTCTAAAAGTTCAGTGTGCACACCTCCATGTGGACACACTCATTCTAACAATACAGTGTGCAAACCTCCATGTGGACATATTCTAACAGTTCACTGTGCACACCTCCATGTGGGCACACTCATTCTAAAAGTTCAGTGTGCACACCTCCATGTGGACACATTCTAACAGTTCAGTGTGCACACCTCCATTTGGACACACTCATTCTAACAGTTCAGTGTGCACACCTCCACAGGGACACACTAATTCTAACAGTTCAGTGTGCACACCTCCATGTGGACACACTCATTCTAACAGTTCAGTGTGCACACATCCATGTGGGCACACTCATTGTAACAATACAGTGTGCAAACCTCCATGTGGACATATTCTAACAGTTCACTGTGCACACCTCCATGTGGGCACACTCATTCTAAAAGTTCAGTGAGCACACCTCCATGTGGACACACTCATTCTGACAGTTCAGTGTGCACACCTCCATGTGGGCATACTCATTCTAACAGTTGAGTGTGTACACCTCTATGTGGGCACACTCATTCTAACAGTTCAGTGTGCACACCTCCACAGGGACAGACTCATTCTAACATTTCAGTGTGCACACCTCCACAGGGACACATTCATTCTAACAGTTCAATGTGCACACCTCCATGTGGACACATTCTAACAGTTCAGTGTGCTCACCACCATGTAGACACACTCATTCTAACAATTCAGTGTGCACACCTCCATGCAGACACAGTCATTCTAACAGATCAGGGTGCACACCTCCATGTAGACACATTCATTCTAACATTTCAGTGTGCATACCTCCACAGGGACACACTCATTCTAACAGTTCAGTGTGCACACCTCCATGTGGACACACTCATTATAACAGTACAGTGTGCACACCTCCATGTGGACATATTCTAACAGTTCAGAGTGCACACCTCCATGTGGCCACACTCATTCTAACAGTTCAGTGTGCACACCTCCATGTGGACACTCATTATAACAGTACAGTGTGCACACCTCCATGTGGACATATTCTTACAGTTCAGTGTGCACACCTCCATGTGGCCACACTCATTCTAACAGTTCAGTGTGCACAACTCCATGTGGACACACACATTCTAACAGTTCAGTGTGCACACCTCCATGTGGACACACTCATTCTAACAGTTCAGTGTGCACACCTCCATGTGGACAAATGTTAACACTTCAGTGTGCACACCCCCATGTGGACACACTCATTCTAACAATTCAGTGTGCACACGTCCATGCAGACACAGTCATTCTAACAGATCAGTGTCCACACCTCCATGTGGACACACTCATTCTAACATTTCAGTGTGCACACCTCCACAGGGACACAATCATTCTAACAGTTCAGTGTGCACACCTCCATGTGGACATAATCATTCTAACAGTTCAGTGTGCACACCTCCACAAGGACACACTCATTCTATCAGTTCAGTGTGCACACCTGCATGTGGACACAATCATTCTAACACTTCAGTGTGCACACCTCCATGTGGACACAGTCATTCTAACAGTTCATTGTGCACACCTCCATGTGGGCACACTCATTCTAACAGTTCAGTGTGCACACCTCCACAGGGACAGACTCATTCTAACAGTTCAGTGTGCACACCTCCATGTGGACACACTCATTCTAACAGTTCATTGTGCACACCTCCATGTGGACACACTCATTCTAACAGTTCATTGTGCTCACCTCCATGTGGACAAATTCTAACATTTCAGTGTGCACACCTCCACAGGGACACACTCATTCTAACAGTTCAGTGTGCACACCTCCACAGGGACACACTCATTCTAACAGTTCAGTGTACACACCTCAATGTGGACACACTCATTCTAACAGTTCAGTGTGCACACCTCCATGTGGACACACTCATTCTAACAGTTCAGTGTGCACACTTCCATGTGGACACACTCATTCTAACAGTTCAGTGTGCACACCTCCATGTGGACACACTCATTCTAACTGTTCAGTGTGCACACCTCCACAGGGATACACTCATTCTAACAGTTCACTGTGCATACCTCCATGTGGGCACACTCATTCTAAAATTTCAGTGTGCACACCTCCATGTGGACACATTCTAACAGTTCAGTGTGCACACCTCCATTTGGACACACTCATTCTAACAGTTCAGTGTGCACACCTCCACAGGGACACACTAATTCTATCAGTTCAGTGTGCACACATCCATGTGGACACACTCATTCTAACAGTTCAGTGTGCACACATCCATGTGGGCACACTCATTGTAACAATACAGTGTGCAAACCTCCATGTGGACATATTCTAACAGTTCACTGTGCACACCTCCATGTGGGCACACTCATTCTAAAAGTTCAGTGTGCACACCTCCATGTGGACACACTCATTCTAACAGTTCAGTGTGCACACCTCCATGTGGGCATACTCATTCTAACAGTTCAGTGTGTACACCTCTATGTGGGCACACTCATTCTAACAGTTCAGTGTGCACACCTCCACAGGGACAGACTCATTCTAACATTTCAGTGTGCACACCTGCACAGGGACACATTCATTCTAACAGTTCAATGTGCACACCTCCATGTGGACACACTCATTCTAACAGTTCAATGTGCTTACCTCCATGTGGACACATTCTAACAGTTCAGTGTGCTCACCTCCATGTAGACACACTCATTCTAACAATTCAGTGTGCACACCTCCATGCAGACACAGTCATTCTAACAGATCAGGGTGCACACCTCCATGTAGACACATTCATTCTAACATTTCAGTGTGCATACCTCCACAGGGACACACTCATTCTAACAGTTCAGTGTGCACACCTCCATGTGGACACACTCATTATAACAGTACAGTGTGCACACCTCCATGTGGACATATTCTAACAGTTCAGAGTGCACACCTCCATGTGGCCACACTCATTCTAACAGTTCAGTGTGCACACCTCCATGTGGACACTCATTATAACAGTACAGTGTGCACACCTCCATGTGGACATATTCTTACAGTTCAGTGTGCACACCTCCATGTGGCCACACTCATTCTAACAGTTCAGTGTGCACAACTCCATGTGGACACACACATTCTAACAGTTCAGTGTGCACACCTCCATGTGGACACACTCATTCTAACAGTTCAGTGTGCACACCTCCATGTGGACAAATGTTAACACTTCAGTGTGCACACCTCCATGTGGGCACACTCATTCTAACAGTTCAGTGTGAATACCTCCATGTGGGCACACTCATTCTAACAGTTCAGTGTGCACACCTCCATGTGGGCACAGTCATTCTAACATTTCAGTGTTCACACCTCCACAGGGACACACTCATTTTAACATTTCAGTGTGCACACCTCCACAGGGACACAATCATTCTAACAGTTCAGTGTGCATACCTCCATGCATACACAGTCATTCTAACAGTTCAGTGTGCACACCTCCACAGGGACACACTCATTCTAACAGTTCAGTGTGCACACCTCCATGTGGACACACTCATTATAACAGTAAGGTGTGCACACCTCCATGTGGACATATTCTAACAGTTCAGTGTGCACACCTCCATGTGGCCACACTCATTCTAACAGTTCAGTGTGCACACCTCCAGGTTTACACACTCATTCTAACAGTTCAGTGAGCACACCTCCATGTGGGCACACTCATTGTAACAGTTCAGTGTGCACACCTCCATGTGGACACACATATTCTAACAGTTCAGTGTGCACACCTCCTTGTGGACACACTCATTCTAACAGTTCAGTGTGCACACCTCCTCAGGGACACACTCATTCTAACAGTTCAGTGTGCACACCTCCATGTGGATACAATCATTCTAACAGTTCAGTGTGCACAACTCCATGTGGGCACACTCATTCTAACAGTTCAGTGTGCACACCTCCATGTGGACACACTCATTCTAACAGTTCAGTGTGCACACCTTCATGTGGACACACTCATTCTATCAGTTCAGTGTGCACACCTCCAAGTGGACACACTCATTCTAACAGTTAAGTGTGCACACCTCCATTTGGACAAATTCTAACACTTCGGTGTGCACACCTCCATGTGGACACACTCATTCTAACAGTTCAGTGTGCACACCTCCATGTCGGCACACTCATTCTAACAGTTCAGTGTGCACACCTCCATGTGGACACAGTCATTCTAACAGTTCATTGTGCACACCTCCATGTGGGCACACTCATTCTAAGAGTTCAGTGTGCACACCTCCACAGGGACACACTCATTCTAACAGTTCAGTGTGCACACCTCCATGTGGACACACTCATTCTAACAGTTCAGTGTGCACACCTCCATGTGGACACACTCATTCTAACAGTTCAGTGTGCACACCTCCATGTGGACAAATTCTAACATTTCAGTGTGCACACCTCCATGTGGACACACTCATTCTAACATTTCAGTGTGCACACCTCCACAGGGACACACTCATTCTAACAGTTCTGTGTGCACAACTCCACAGGGACACACTCATTCTAACAGTTCAGTGTGCACACCTCAATGTGGACACACTCATTCTAACAGTTCAGTGTGCACACCTCCATGTGGACACACTCATTCTAACAGTTCAGTGTGCACACTTCCATGTGGACACACTCATTCTAACAGTTCAGTGTGCACACCTCCATGTGGACACACTCATTCTAACAGTTCAGTGTGCACACTTCCACAGGGATACACTCATTCTAACAGTTCAGTGTGCACATCTCCATGTGGGCACACTCATTCTAACAATACAGTGTGCACACCTCCATGTGGACATATTCTAACAGTTCAGTGTGCACACCTCCATGTGGGCACACTCATTCTAAAAGTTCAGTGTGCACACCTCCATGTGGACACACTCATTCTAACAGTTCAGTGTGCATAGCTCCATGTGGGCATACTCATTCTAACAGTTCAGTGTGCACACCTCTATGTGGGCACACTCATTCTAACAGTTCAGTGTGCACACCTCCACAGGGACACACTCATTCTAACATTTCAGTATGCACACCTCCACAGGGACACACTCATTCTAACAGTTCAATGTGCACACCTCCATGTGGACACACTCATTCTAACAGTTCATTGTGCTCACCTCCATGTGGACACATTCTAACAGTTCAGTGTGCTCACATCCATGTAGACACACTCATTCTAACAGTTCAGTGTGCACACCTCCATGTGGGCACACTCTTTCTAACAGTTCAGTGTGCACACCTCCACAGGGACACACTCATTCTAACAGTTCAGTGTGCACACCTCCATGTGGACACAGTCATTCTAACAGTTCTGTGTGCACACCTCCATGTGGACACACTCATTCTAACAGTTCAGTGTGCACAACTCCATGTGGGCACACTCATTCTAACAGTTCAGTGTGCACACCTCCATGTTGACACAGTCATTCTAACAGTTCAGTGTGCACACCTCTATGTGGGTACACTCATTCTAACAGTTCAGTGTGCACACCTCCATGTGGACACACTCATTCTAACAGTTCAGTGTGCACACCTCCATGTGGGTACAGTCATTCTAACAGATCAGTGTGCACACCTCCATGTGGGCACACTCATTCTAACAGTTCAGTGTGCACACCTCCATGTGGGCTCACTCATTCTACACAGTTCATTGTGCACACCTCCATGTGGACACAATCATTCTAACAGTTCAGTGTGCACACCTCCATGTGGACACACCCATTCTAACAGTTCAGTGTGCACACCTCCATGTGGACACACTCATTCTAACCGTTCAGTGTGCACACCTCCATGTGGACACACCAATTCTAACAGTTCAGTGTGCGCACCTCCATGTGGAAACACTCATTCTAACAGTTCAGTGTGCACACCTCCATGTGGACACACTCATTCTAACTGTTCAGTGTGCACACCTCCATGTGGACAAATTCTAACAGTTCAGTGTGAACACCTCCATGAGGACACACTCATTCTAACAGTTCAGTGTGCACACCTCCATGTGGACACACTCATTCTAACAATTCAGAGTGCACACCTCCATGTGGACACAGTCATTCTAACAGTTCAGTGTTCACACCTCCATGTGGACACAATCATTCTAACAGTTCAGTGTGCACACCTCCATGTGGGCACACTCATTCCAACAGTTCAGTGTGCACACCTCCATGTGGACACACTCATTCTAACAGTTCAGTGTTCTCACCTCCATGTTGGCACACTCATTCTAACAGTTCAGTGTGCAAACCTCCATGTGGACACACACATTCTAACAGTTCAGTGTGCACACCTCCATGTGAACACACTCATTCTAACAGTTCTGTGTGCACACCTCCACAAGGACACACACATTCTACCAGTTCAGTGTGCACACCTCCATGTGGACACAGTCATTCTAACAGTTCAGTGTGCACACCTCCATGTGGACACAGTCATTCTAACAGTTCAGTGTGCACAACTCCATGTGGGCATACTCATTCTAACAGTTCAGTGTGCACACCTCCATGTGGACACACTCATTCTAACATTTCAGTGTGCACAACTCCATGGGGGCACACTCATTCTAACAGTTCAGTGTGCACACCTCCATGTGGACACACTCATTCTAACAGTTCAGTGTGCACACCTCCATGTGGACACACTCATTCTAACATTTCAGTGTGCACACCTCCATGTGGACACACTCATTTTAACAGTTCAGTGTGCACACCTCCATGTGGACACACTCATTCTAACAGTTCAGTGTGCACACCTCCATGTGGACACACTCATTCTAACAGTTCAGTGTGCACACCTCCATGTGGACAAATTCTAACATTTCAGTGTGCACACCTCCATGTGGACACACTCATTCTAACATTTCAGTGTGCACACCTCCACAGGGACACACTCATTCTAACAGTTCTGTGTGCACAACTCCACAGGGACACACTCATTCTAACAGTTCAGTGTGCACACCTCAATGTGGACACACTCATTCTAACAGTTCAGTGTGCACACCTCCATGTGGACACACTCATTCTAACAGTTCAGTGTGCACACTTCCATGTGGACACACTCATTCTAACAGTTCAGTGTGCACACCTCCATGTGGACACACTCATTCTAACAGTTCAGTGTGCACACTTCCACAGGGATACACTCATTCTAACAGTTCAGTGTGCACATCTCCATGTGGGCACACTCATTCTAACAATACAGTGTGCACACCTCCATGTGGACATATTCTAACAGTTCAGTGTGCACAGCTCCATGTGGGCACACTTATTCTAAAAGTTCAGTGTGCACACCTCCATGTGGACACACTCATTCTAACAGTTCAGTGTGCATAGCTCCATGTGGGCATACTCATTGTAACAGTTCAGTGTGCACACCTCTATGTGGGCACACTCATTCTAACAGTTCAGTGTGCACACCTCCACAGGGACACACTCATTCTAACATTTCAGTATGCACACCTCCACAGGGACACACTCATTCTAACAGTTCAATGTGCACACCTCCATGTGGACACACTCATTCTAACAGTTCATTGTGCTCACCTCCATGTGGACACATTCTAACAGTTCAGTGTGCTCACATCCATGTAGACACACTCATTCTAACAGTTCAGAGTGCACACCTCCATGTGGGCACACTCTTTCTAACAGTTCAGTGTGCAAACCTCCACAGGGACACACTCATTCTAACAGTTCAGTGTGCACACCTCCATGTGGACACAGTCATTCTAACAGTTCTGTGTGCACACCTCCATGTGGACACACTCATTCTAACAGTTCAGTGTGCACAACTCCATGTGGGCACACTCATTCTAACAGTTCAGTGTGCACACCTCCATGTTGACACAGTCATTCTAACAGTTCAGTGTGCACACCTCTATGTGGGTACATCATTCTAACAGTTCAGTGTTCTCACCTCCATGTGGGCACACTCATTCTAACAGTTCAGTGTGCAAACCTCCATGTGGACAAACACATTCTAACAGTTCAGTGTGCACAACTCCATGTGAACACACTCATTCTAACAGTTCAGTGTGCACACCTCCATGTAGACACACTCATTCTAACAGTTCCGTGTGCACACCTCCACAGGGACACACTCATTCTAAAAGTTCAGTGTGCACACCTCCATGTGGACAAATTCTAACAGTTCAGTGTGCACACCTCCATGAGGACACACTCATTCTAACAGTTCAGTGTGCACACCTCCATGTGGACACACTCATTCTAACAATTCAGAGTGCACACCTCCATGTGGACACAGTCATTCTAACAGTTCAGTGTTCACACCTCCATGTGGACACAATCATTCTAACAGTTCAGTGTGCACACCTCCATGTGGGCACACTCATTCCAACAGTTCAGTGTGCACACCTCCATGTGGACACACTCATTCTAACAGTTCAGTGTTCTCACCTCCATGTTGGCACACTCATTCTAACAGTTCAGTGTGCAAACCTACATGTGGACACACACATTCTAACAGTTCAGTGTGCACACCTCCATGTGGACACACTCATTCTAACAGTTCAGTGTGCACACCTCCACAGGGACACACTCATTCTAAAAGTTCAGTGTGCACACCTCCATGTGGGCATACTCATTCTAACAGTTCAGTGTGCACATCTCCATGTGGGCTCACTCATTCTAACAGTTAAGTGTGCACACCTCCATGTGGACACACTCATTCTAACAGTTCAATGTGCACAACTCCATGTGGGCACACTCATTCTAACAGTTCAGTGTGCACACCTCCATGTGGACACACACATTCTAACAGTTCAGTGTGCACACCTCCATGTGGGCACACTCATTCTAACAGTTCAGTGTGCACACCTCCATGTGGGCACACTCATTCTAACAGTTCAGTGTGCACACCTCCAAAGGGACACATTCATTCTAACAGTTCAGTGTGCACACCTCCATGTGGACACACTCATTCTAACAGTTCAGTGTGCACACCTCCATGTGGACACACTCATTCTAACAGTTCAATTTGCACCCCTCCATGTGGACACAGTCATTCTAACAGTTCAGTGTGCACACCTCCATGTGGACACAATCATTCTAACAGTTCAGTGTGCACACCTCCATGTGGGCACACTCATTCTAACATTTCAGTGTTCACACCTCCATGTGGACACACTCATTCTAACAGTTCAAAGTGCACACCTCCATGTGGACACACTCATTCTAAGAGTTCAGTGTGCACACCTCCATGTGGACACAGTCATTCTAACAGTTCAGTGTGCACAACTCCATGTGGACACAATCATTCTAACAGTTCAGTGTGCACACCTCCATGTGGGCACACTCATTCCAACAGTTCAGTGTGCACACCTCCATGTGGACACACTCATTCTAACAGTTCAGTGTTCTCACCTCCATGTGGGCACACTCATTCTAACAGTTCAGTGTGCAAACCTCCATGTGGACACAGACATTCTAACAGTTCAGTGTGCACACCTCCATGTGAACACACTCATTCTAACAGTTCAGTGTGCACACCTCAAAGGGACACACTCATTCTAACAGTTCAGTGTGCACACCTCCATGTGGACACACTCATTCTAACAGTTCAGTGTGCACACCTCCATGTGGACACACTCATTCTAACAGTTCAGTGTGCACACCTCCATGTGGGTACACTCATTCTAACAGATCAGTGTGCACACCTCCATGTGGGCACACTCATTCTAACAGTTCAGTGTGCACACCTCCATTGGGGCTCACTCATTCTACACAGTTCATTGTGCACACCTCCATGTGGACACAATCATTCTAACAGTTCAGTGTGCACACCTCCATGTGGACACACCCATTCTAACAGTTCAGTGTGCACACCTCCATGTGGCCACACTCATTCTAACCGTTCAGTGTGCACACCACCATGTGGACACACCAATTCTAACAGTTCAGTGTGCGCACCTCCATGTGGAAACACTCATTCTAACAGTTCAGTGTGCACACCTCCATGTGGACACACTCATTCTAACTGTTCAGTGTGCACACCTCCATGTGGACACACTCATTCTAACAGTTCAGTGTGCACACCTCCATGTGGACACACTCATTCTAACAGTTCAGTGTGCACACCTCCATGTGGACAAATTCTAACAGTTCAGTGTGCACACCTCCATGTGGACACACTCATTCTAACAGTTGAGTGTGCACACCTCCATGTGGACACAATCATTCTAACAATTCAGAGTGCACACCTCCATGTGGACACAGTCATTCTAACAGTTCAGTGTTCTCACCTCCATGTGGGCACACTCATTCTAACAGTTCAGTGTGCAAACCTCCATGTGGACACACACATTCTAACAGTTCAGTGTGCACACCTCCATGTGAACACACTCATTCTAACAGTTCTGTGTGCACACCTCCACAGGGACACACACATTCTAACAGTTCAGTGTGCACACCTCCATGTGGACACAGTCATTCTAACAGTTCAGTGTGCACACCTCCATGTGGACACAGTCATTCTAACAGTTCAGTGTGCACAACTCCATGTGGGCATACTTATTCTAACAGTTCAGTGTGCACACCTCCATGTGGACACACTCATTCTAACATATCAGTGTGCACAACTCCATGGGGACACACTCATTCTAACAGTTCAGTGTGCACACCTCCATGTGGACACACTCATTCTAACAGTTCAGTGTGCACACCTCCATGTGGGCACACTCATTTTAGAGTTCAGTGTACACACCTCCATGTGGGCACACTCATTCTAACAGTTCAGTGTGCACACCTCCATGTGGACACACTCATTCTAACAGTTCAGTGTGCACACCTCCATGTGGACACACTCTTTCTAACAGTTCAGTGTGCACACCTCCATGTGGACACACTCATTCTAACAGTTCAGTGTGCACACCTCCATGTGGGCACACTCATTCTAACAGTTCAGTGTGCACACCTCCACAGGGACACACTCATTCTAACAGTTCAGTGTGCAAACCTCCGTGTGGACACAGTCATTCTAACAGTTCTGTGTGCACACCTCCATGTGGACACAGTCATTCTAACAGTTCAGTGTGCACAACTCCATGTGGGCACACTCATTCTAACAGTTCAGTGTGCACACCTCCATGTGGACACAGTCATTCTAACAGTTCAGTGTGCACACCTCAATGTGGGCACACTCATTCTAACAGTTCAGTGTGCACACCTCCATGTGGACACACTCATTCTAACAGTTCAGTGTGCACACCTCCATAAGGGTACACTCATTCTAACAGTTCAGTGTGCACAACTCCATGTGGGCACACTCATTCTAACAGTTCAGTGTGCACAACTCCATATGGGCACACTCATTCTAACAGTTCAGTGTGCACACCGCCATGTGGGCAAACTCATTCTAACAGTTCAGTGTGCACAGCTCCATGTGGACACACTCATTCTAACAGTTCAGTGTGCACACCTCCATGTGGGCACACTCATTCTAACAGTTCAGTGTGCACACCTCCATGTGGACACACTCATTCTACACAGTTCATTGTGCACACCTCCATGTTGACACAATCATTCTAACACTTCAGTGTGCACACCTCCATGTGGACACACCCATTCTAACAATTCAGTGTGCACACCTCCATGTGGAAACACTCATTCTAACAGTTCAGTGTGCACACCTCCATGTGGACACACTCATTCTAACAGTTCAATGTGCACACCTCCATGTGGACACAGTCATTCTAACAGTTCAGTGTGCACACCTCCATGTGGGCACACTCATTCCAACAGTTCAGTGTGCACACCTCCATGTGGACAAATTCTAACAGTTCAGTGTGCACACCTCCATGTGGACACACTCATTCTAACAGTTGAGTGTGCACACCTCCATGTGGACACAATCATTCTAACAATTCAGAGTGCACACCTCCATGTGGACACAGTCATTCTAACAGTTCAGTGTTCTCACCTCCATGTGGGCACACTCATTCTAACAGTTCAGTGTGCAAACCTCCATGTGGACACACACATTCTAACAGTTCAGTGTGCACACCTCCATGTGAACACACTCATTCTAACAGTTCTGTGTGCACACCTCCACAGGGACACACACATTCTAACAGTTCAGTGTGCACACCTCCATGTGGACACAGTCATTCTAACAGTTCAGTGTGCACACCTCCATGTGGACACAGTCATTCTAACAGTTCAGTGTGCACAACTCCATGTGGGCATACTCATTCTAACAGTTCAGTGTGCACACCTCCATGTGGACACACTCATTCTAACATATCAGTGTGCACAACTCCATGGGGACACACTCATTCTAACAGTTCAGTGTGCACACCTCCATGTGGACACACTCATTCTAACAGTTCAGTGTGCACACCTCCATGTGGGCACACTCATTTTAGAGTTCAGTGTACACACCTCCATGTGGGCACACTCATTCTAACAGTTCAGTGTGCACACCTCCATGTGGACACACTCATTCTAACAGTTCAGTGTGCACACCTCCATGTGGACACACTCTTTCTAACAGTTCAGTGTGCACACCTCCATGTGGACACACTCATTCTAACAGTTCAGTGTGCACACCTCCATGTGGGCACACTCATTCTAACAGTTCAGTGTGCACACCTCCACAGGGACACACTCATTCTAACAGTTCAGTGTGCAAACCTCCGTGTGGACACAGTCATTCTAACAGTTCTGTGTGCACACCTCCATGTGGACACAGTCATTCTAACAGTTCAGTGTGCACAACTCCATGTGGGCACACTCATTCTA
This sequence comes from Peromyscus eremicus, assembly GCF_949786415.1. NCBI lineage: Eukaryota > Metazoa > Chordata > Mammalia > Rodentia > Cricetidae > Peromyscus > Peromyscus eremicus. The sequence goes on along the minus strand of NW_026737116.1, from coordinate 35,148 downwards.
ACAGTTCAGTGTGCACACCTCCATGTGGACACAGTCATTCTAACAGTTCAGTGTGCACACCTCAATGTGGGCACACTCATTCTAACAGTTCAGTGTGCACACCTCCATGTGGACACACTCATTCTAACAGTTCAGTGTGCACACCTCCATATGGGTACACTCATTCTAACAGTTCAGTGTGCACAACTCCATGTGGGCACACTCATTCTAACAGTTCAGTGTGCACAACTCCATATGGGCACACTCATTCTAACAGTTCAGTGTGCACACCGCCATGTGGGCAAACTCATTCTAACAGTTCAGTGTGCACAGCTCCATGTGGACACACTCATTCTAACAGTTCAGTGTGCACACCTCCATGTGGGCACACTCATTCTAACAGTTCAGTGTGCACACCTCCATGTGGACACACTCATTCTACACAGTTCATTGTGCACACCTCCATGTTGACACAATCATTCTAACACTTCAGTGTGCACACCTCCATGTGGAAACACTCATTCTAACAGTTCAGTGTGCACACCTCCATGTGGACACACTCATTCTAACAGTTCAATGTGCACACCTCCATGTGGACACAGTCATTCTAACAGTTCAGTGTGCACACCTCCATGTGGGCACACTCATTCCAACAGTTCAGTGTGCACACCTCCATGTGGACACACTCATTCTAACAGTTCAGTGTTCTCACCTCCATGTGGGCACACTCATTCTAACAGTTCAGTGTGCAAACCTCCATGTGGACAAACACATTCTAACAGTTCAGTGTGCACAACTCCATGTGAACACACTCATTCTAACAGTTCAGTGTGCACACCTCCATGTAGACACACTCATTCTAACAGTTCCGTGTGCACACCTCCACAGGGACACACTCATTCTAAAAGTTCAGTGTGCACACCTCCATGTGGGCACAATCATTCTAACAGTTCAGTGTGCACATCTCCATGTGGGCTCACTCATTCTAACAGTTCAGTGTTCACACCTCCATGTGGACACACTCATTATAACAGTTCAATGTGCACAACTCCATGTGGGCACACTCATTCTAACAGTTCAGTGTGCACACCTCCATGTGGACACACTCATTCTAACAGTTCAGTGTGCACACCTCCATGTGGGCACACTCATTCTAACAGTTCAGTGTGCCCACCTCCATGTGGGCACACTCATTCTAACAGGTCAGTGTGCACACCTCCAAAGGGACACACTCATTCTAACAGTTCAGTGTGCACAACTCCATGTGGACACACTCATTCTAACAGTTCAGTGTGCACACCTCCATGTGGACAAATTCTAACAGTTCAGTGTAAACAACTCCATGTGGACACATTCATTCTAACATTTCAGTGTGCAAACCTCCACAGGGACACACTCATTCTAACAGTTCAGTGTGCACACCTCCATGTGGACACACTCATTCTAACAGTTCAGTGTGCACACCTCCATGTGGACACACTCATTCTAACACTTCAAAGTGCACACCTCCATGTGGATACAGTCATTCTAACAGTTCAGTGTGCACACCTCCATGTGGACACAATCATTCTAACAGTTCAGTGTGCACACCTCCATGTGGGCACACTCATTCCAACAGTTCAGTGTGCATACCTCCATGTGGACACACTCATTCTAACAGTTCAGTGTTCTCACCTCCATGTGGGCACACTCATTCTAACAGTTCAGTGTGCAAACCTCCATGTGGACACACACATTCTAACAGTTCAGTGTGCACAACTCCATGTGAACACACTCATTCTAACAGTTCAGTGTGCACACCTCCACAGGGACACACACATTCTAACAGTTCAGTGTGCACACCTCCATGTGGACACAGTCATTCTAACAGTTCAGTGTGCACAACTCCATGTGGACACAGTCATTCTAACAGTTCAGTGTGCACAAGTACATGTGGGCACACTGATTCTAACAGTTCAGTGTGCACACCTCCATGTGGACACACTCATTATAACAGTTCAGTGTGCACAACTCCATGTGGACACACTCATTCTAACAGTTCAGTGTGCACACCTCCATGTGGACAAATTCTAACACTTCAGTGTGCACACCTCCATGTGGACACACTCATTCTAACATTTCATTGTGCACACCTCCATGTGGACACAATCATTCTAACAATTCATTGTGCACACCTCCATGTGGGCACACTCATTCCAACAGTTCAGTGTGCACACCTCCATGTGGACACACTCATTCTAACAGTTCAGTGTTCTCACCTCCATGTGGGCACACTCATTCTAACAGTTCAGTATGCAAACCTCCATGTGGACACACACATTCTAACAGTTCAGTGTGCACACCTCCATGTGAACACACTCATTCTAACAGTTCAGTGTGCACACCTCAAAGGGACACACTCATTCTAACAGTTCAGTGTGCACACCTCCATGTGGACACACTCATTCTAACAGTTCAGTGTGCACACCTCCATGTGGACACACTCATTCTAACAGTTCAGTTTGCACACCTCCACAGGGATACATTCATTCTAACAGTTCAGTGTGCACACCTCCATGTGGACACACTCATTCTAACAGTTCAGTGTGCACACCTCCATGTGGGCACAATCATTCTAACAGTTCAGTGTGCACAACTCCATGTGGACACACTCATTCTAACAGTTCAGTGTGCACACATTCATGTGGACACACTTATTGTAACAGTTCAGTGTGCACAACTCCAGGTGGACACACTCATTCTAACAGTTCAGTGTGCACACCTCCATGTGGACACACTCATTCTAACAGTTCAGTGTGCACACCTCCATGTGGACACACTCATTCTAACAGTTCAGTGTGCACACCTCCATGTGGGCACACACTTTCTAACAGTTCAGTGTGCACACCTTCACAGGGACACACTCATTCTAACAGTTCAGTGTGCACACCTCCATGTGGACACACTCATTCTAACAGTTCAGTGTGCACACCTCCATGTGGGCTCACTCATTCTACACAGTTCATTGTGCACACCTCCATGTGGACACAATCATTCTAACAGTTCAGTGTGTACACCTCCATGTGGACACACCCATTCTAACAGTTCAGTGTGCACACCTCCATGTGGAAACACTCATTCTAACCGTTCAGTGTGCACACATCCATGTGGACACACCAATTCTAACAGTTCAGTGTGCGCACCTCCATGTGGAAACACTCATTCTAACAGTTCAGTGTGCACACCTCCATGTGGACACACTCATTCTAACAGTTCAGTGTTCTCACCTCCATGTGGGCACACTCATTCTAACAGTTCAGTGTGCAAACCTCCATGTGGACACACACATTCTAACAGTTTAGTGTGCACACCTCCTTGTGAACACACTCATTCTAACAGTTCAGTGTGCACACCTCAAAGGGACGCACTCATTCTAACAGTTCAGTGTGCACACCTCCATGTGGACACACTCATTCTAACAGTTCAGTGTGCACACCTCCATGTGGACACACTCATTCTAACAGTTCAGTTTGCACACCTCCACAGGGATACATTCATTCTAACAGTTCAGTGTGCACACCTCCATGTGGACACACTCATTCTAACAGTTCAGTGTGCACAACTCCATGTGGGCACACTCATTATAACAGTTCAGTGTGCACGCCTCCATGTGGACACACTCATTCTAACAGTTCAGTGTGCACACATTCATGTGGACACACTTATTGTAACAGTTCAGTGTGCACAACTCCAGGTGGACACACTCATTCTAACAGTTCAGTGTGCACACCTCCATGTGGACACACTCATTCTAACAGTTCAGTGTGCACACCTCCATGTGGACACACTCATTCTAACTGTTCAGTGTGCACACCTCCATGTGGACAAATTCTAACAGTTCAGTGTGCACACCTCCATGTGGACACACTCATTCTAACATTTCAGTGTGCACAACTCCATGGGGGCACACTCATTCTAACAGTTCAGTGTGCACACCTCCATGTGGACACACTCATTCTAACATTTCAGTGTGCACAACTCCATGGGGGCACACTCATTCTAACAGTTCAGTGTGCACACCTCCATGTGGACACACTCATTCTAACAGTTCAGTGTGCACACCTCCATGTGGACACACTCATTCTAACAGTTCAGTGTGCACACCTCCATGTGGACACACTTTTTCTAACAGTTCAGTGTACACACCTCCATGTGGACACAATCATTCTAACAGTTCAGTGTGCACACCTCCATGTGGACTCACACATTCTAACAGTTCAGTGTGCACACCTCCATGTGAACACACTCATTCTAACAGTTCAGTGTGCACACCTCCATGTGGACACACTCATTCTAACAGTTCGATGTGCACACCTCCATGTGGACACACTCATTCTAACAGTTCAGTTTGCACACCTCCACAGGGATACATTCATTCTAACAGTTCAGTGTGCACACCTCCATGTGGACACACCCATTCTAACAGTTCAGTGTGCACACCTCCATGTGGAAACACTCATTCTAACCGTTCAGTGTGCACACCTCCATGTGGACACACTCATTCTAACATTTCAGTGTGCACACCTCCATGTGGGCACACTCATTCTAACAGTTCAGTGTGCACACATCCATGTCGACACACCAATTCTAACAGTTCAGTGTGCGCAACTCCATGTGGAAACACTCATTCTAACAGTTCAGTGTGCACAACTCCATGTGTACACACTCATTCCAACAGTTCAGTGTGCACACCTCCATGTGGACACACTCATTCTACCAGTTCAGTGTGCACACCTCCATGTGGACACACTCATTCTAACAGTTCAGTTTGCACACCTCCACAGGGATACATTCATTCTTACAGTTCAGTGTGCACACCTCCATGTGGACACACTCATTCTAACAGTTCAGTGTGCACACCTCCATGTGGGCACACTCATTATAACAGTTCAGTGTGCACACCTCCATGTGGACACACTCATTCTAACAGTTCAGTGTGCACACATCCATGTGGACACACTTATTGTAACAGTTCAGTGTGCACAACTCCAGGTGGACACACTCATTCTAACAGTTCAGTGTGCACACCTCCATGTGGACACACTCATTCTAACAGTTCAGTGTGCACACCTCCATGTGGACACACTCATTCTAACAGTTCAGTGTGCACACCTCCATGTGGGCACACTCTTTCTAACAGTTCAGTGTGCACACCTCCACAGGGACACACTCATTCTAACAGTTCAGTGTGCACACCTCCATGTGGACACAGTCATTCTAACAGTTCTGTGTGGACACCTCCATGTGGACACACTCATTCTAACAGTTCAGTGTGCACAACTCCATGTGGGCACACTCATTCTAACAGTTCAGTGTGCGCACCTCCATGTGGACACAGTCATTCTAACAGTTCAGTGTGCACACCTCCATGTGGGCATACTCATTCTAACAGTTCAGTGTGCACACCTCCATGTGGACACACTCATTCTAACAGTTCAGTGTGCACACCTCCATGTGGGTACACTCATTCTAACAGATCAGTGTGCACACCTCCATGTGGGCACACTCATTCTAACAGTTCAGTGTGTACACCTCCATGTGGGCTCACTCATTCTACACAGTTCATTGTGCACACCTCCATGTGGACACAATCATTCTAACAGTTCAGTGTGCACACCTCCATGTGGACACACCCATTCTAAAAGTTCAGTGTGCACACGTCCATGTGGACACACTCATTCTAACCGTTCAGTGTGCACACCTCCATGTGGACACACCAATTCTAACAGTTCAGTGTGCGCACCTCCATGTGGAAACACTCATTCTAACAGTTCAGTGTGCACACCTCCATGTGGACACACTCATTCTAACTGTTCAGTGTGCACACCTCCATGTGGACAAATTCTAACAGTTCAGTGTGCACACCTCAATGTGGACACACTCATTCTAACAGTTCAGTGTGCACACCTCCATGTGGACACACTCATTCTAACAATTCAGAGTTCACACCTCCATGTGGACACAGTCATTCTAACAGTTCAGTGTTCACACCTCCATGTGGACACAATCATTCTAACAGTTCAGTGTGCACACCTCCATGTGGGCACACTCATTCCAACAGTTCAGTGTGCACACCTCCATGTGGACACACTCATTCTAACAGTTCAGTGTTCTCACCTCCATGTGGGCACAATCATTCTAACAGTTCAGTGTGCAAACCTCCATGTGGACACACACATTCTAACAGTTCAGTGTGCACACCTCCATGTGGACACAGTCATTCTAACAGTTCAGTGTGCACACCTCCATGTGGGCACACTCATTCTAACAGTTCAGTGTGCACACCTCCATGTGGACACACTCATTCTAACAGTTCAGTGTGCACACCTCCATGTGGGTACACTCATTCTAACAGATCAGTGTGCACACTTCCATGTGGGCACACTCATTCTAACAGTTCAGTGTGCACACCTCCATGTGGGCTCACTCATTCTACACAGTTCATTGTGCACACCTCCATGTGGACACAATCATTCTAACAGTTCAGTGTGCACACCTCCATGTGGACACACCCATTCTAACAGTTCAGTGTGCACACCTCCATGTGGAAACACTCATTCTAACAGTTCAGTGTGCACACATCCATGTGGACGCACCAATTCTAACAGTTCAGTGTGCGCACCTCCATGTGGAAACACTCATTCTAACAGTTCAGTGTGCACACCTCCAAGTGGACACACTCATTCTAACAGTTCAGTGTTCTCACCTCCATGTGGGCACACTCATTCTAACAGTTCAGTGTGCAAACCTCCATGTGGACACACACATTCTAACAGTTTAGTGTGCACACCTCCTTGTGAACACACTCATTCTAACAGTTCAGTGTGCACACCTCAAAGGGACACACTCATTCTAACAGTTCAGTGTGCACACCTCCATGTGGACACACTCATTCTAACAGTTCAGTGTGCACACCTCCATGTGGACACACTCATTCTAACAGTTCAGTTTGCACACCTCCACAGGGATACATTCATTCTAACAGTTCAGTGTGCACACCTCCATGTGGACACACTCATTCTAACAGTTCAGTGTGCACAACTCCATGTGGGCACACTCATTATAACAGTTCAGTGTGCACACCTCCATGTGGACACACTCATTCTAACAGTTCAGTGTGCACACATTCATGTGGACACACTTATTGTAACAGTTCAGTGTGCAAAACTCCAGGTGGACACACTCATTCTAACAGTTCAGTGTGCACACCTCCATGTGGACACACTCATTCTAACAGTTCAGTGTGCACACCTCCATGTGGACACACTCATTCTAACTGTTCAGTGTGCACACCTCCATGTGGACAAATTCTAACAGTTCAGTGTGCACACCTCCATGTGGACACACTCATTCTAACATTTCAGTGTGCACAACTCCATGGGGGCACACTCATTCTAACAGTTCAGTGTGCACAACTCCATGTGGACACACTCATTCTAACATTTCAGTGTGCACAACTCCATGGGGGCACACTCATTCTAACAGTTCAGTGTGCACACCTCCATGTGGACACACTCATTCTAACAGTTCAATGTGCACACCTCCATGTGGACACACTCATTCTAACAGTTCAGTGTGCACACCTCCATGTGGACACACTTTTTCTAACAGTTCAGTGTGCACACCTCCATGTGGACACAATCATTCTAACAGTTCAGTGTGCACACCTCCATGTGGACTCACACATTCTAACAGTTCAGTGTGCACACCTCCATGTGAACACACTCATTCTAACAGTTCAGTGTGCACACCTCCATGTGGACACACTCATTCTAACAGTTCAATGTGCACACCTCCATGTGGACACACTCATTCTAACAGTTCAGTTTGCACACCTCCACAGGGATACATTCATTCTAACAGTTCAGTGTGCACACCTCCATGTGGACACACCCATTCTAACAGTTCAGTGTGCACACCTCCATGTGGAAACACTCATTCTAACCGTTCAGTGTGCACACCTCCATGTGGACACACTCATTCTAACATTTCAGTGTGCACACCTCCATGTGGGCACACTCATTCTAACAGTTCAGTGTGCACACATCCATGTCGACACACCAATTCTAACAGTTCAGTGTGCGCACCTCCATGTGGAAACACTCATTCTAACAGTTCAGTGTGCACACCTCCATGTGTACACACTCATTCCAACAGTTCAGTGTGCACACCTCCATGTGGACACACTCATTCTACCAGTTCAGTGTGCACACCTCCATGTGGACACACTCATTCTAACAGTTCAGTTTGCACACCTCCACAGGGATACATTCATTCTTACAGTTCAGTGTGCACACCTCCATGTGGACACACTCATTCTAACAGTTCAGTGTGCACACCTCCATGTGGGCACACTCATTATAACAGTTCAGTGTGCACACCTCCATGTGGACACACTCATTCTAACAGTTCAGTGTGCACACATCCATGTGGACACACTTATTGTAACAGTTCAGTGTGCACAACTCCAGGTGGACACACTCATTCTAACAGTTCAGTGTGCACACCTCCATGTGGACACACTCATTCTAACAGTTCAGTGTGCACACCTCCATGTGGACACACTCATTCTAACAGTTCAGTGTGCACACCTCCATGTGGGCACACTCTTTCTAACAGTTCAGTGTGCACACCTCCACAGGGACACACTCATTCTAACAGTTCAGTGTGCACACCTCCATGTGGACACAGTCATTCTAACAGTTCTGTGTGGACACCTCCATGTGGACACACTCATTCTAACAGTTCAGTGTGCACAACTCCATGTGGGCACACTCATTCTAACAGTTCAGTGTGCGCACCTCCATGTGGACACAGTCATTCTAACAGTTCAGTGTGCACACCTCCATGTGGGCATACTCATTCTAACAGTTCAGTGTGCACACCTCCATGTGGACACACTCATTCTACCAGTTCAGTGTGCACACCTCCATGTGGGTACACTCATTCTAACAGATCAGTGTGCACACCTCCATGTGGGCACACTCATTCTAACAGTTCAGTGTGTACACCTCCATGTGGGCTCACTCATTCTACACAGTTCATTGTGCACACCTCCATGTGGACACAATCATTCTAACAGTTCAGTGTGCACACCTCCATGTGGACACAACCATTCTAACAGTTCAGTGTGCACACGTCCATGTGGACACACTCATTCTAACCGTTCAGTGTGCACACCTCCATGTGGACACACCAATTCTAACAGTTCAGTGTGCGCACCTCCATGTGGAAACACTCATTCTAACAGTTCAGTGTGCACACCTCCATGTGGACACACTCATTCTAACTGTTCAGTGTGCACACCTCCATGTGGACAAATTCTAACAGTTCAGTGTGCACACCTCCATGTGGACACACTCATTCTAACAGTTCAGTGTGCACACCTCCATGTGGACACACTCATTCTAACAATTCAGAGTTCACACCTCCATGTGGACACAGTCATTCTAACAGTTCAGTGTTCACACCTCCATGTGGACACAATCATTCTAACAGTTCAGTGTGCACACCTCCATGTGGGCACACTCATTCCAACAGTTCAGTGTGCACACCTCCATGTGGACACACTCATTCTAACAGTTCAGTGTTCTCACCTCCATGTGGGCACAATCATTCTAACAGTTCAGTGTGCAAACCTCCATGTGGACACACACATTCTAACAGTTCAGTGTGCACACCTCCATGTGAACACACTCATTCTAACAGTTCTGTGTGCACACCTCCACAGGGACACACACATTCTAACAGTTCAGTGTGCACACCTCCATGTGGACACAGTCATTCTAACAGTTCAGTGTGCACACCTCCATGTGGACACAGTCATTCTAACAGTTCAGTGTGCACAACTCCATGTGGGCATACTCATTCTAAGAGTTCAGTGTGCACACCTCCATGTGGACACACTCATTCTAACATTTCAGTGTGCACAACTCCATGGGGGCACACTCATTCTAACAGTTCAGTGTGCACACCTCCATGTGGACACACTCATTCTAACAGTTCAGTGTGCACACCTCCATGTGGGCACACTCATTCTACCAGTTCAGTGTACACAACTCCATGTGGGCACACTCATTCTAACAGTTCAGTGTGCACAACTCCATATGGGCACACTCATTCTAACAGTTCAGTGTGCACACCTCCATGTGGACACACTCATTCTAACAGTTCAGTGTGCACACCTTCATGTGGACACACTTATTGTAACAGTTGAGTGTGCACAAGTCCAGGTGGACACACTCATTCTAACAGTTCAGTGTGCACACCTCCATGTGGACACACTCATCCTAACAGTTCAGTGTGCACACCTCCATGTGGACACCCTCATTCTAACAGTTCAGGGTGCACACCTCCATGTGGGCACACTCATTCTAACAGTTCAGTGTGTACACCTCCACAGGGACACACTCATTCTAACAGTTCAGTGTGCACACCTCCATGTGGACACAGTCATTCTAACACTTCTGTGTGCACACCTCCATGTGGACACACTCATTCTAACAGTTGAGTGTGCACAACTCCATGTGGGCACACTCATTCTAACAGTTCAGTGTGCACACCTCCATGTGGACACAGTCATTCTAACCGTTCAGTGTGCACACCTCCATGTGGGCACACTCATTCTAACAGTTCAGTGTGCACACCTCCATGTTGACACACTCATTCTAACAGTTCAGTGTGCACACCTCCATGTGGGTACACTCATTCTAACAGTTCAGTGTGCACACCTCCATGTGGACACACTCATTCTAACAGTTCAGTGTGCACACCTCCATGTGGGCTCACTCATTCTACACAGATCAGTGTGCACACCTCCATGTGGACACAATCATTCTAACAGTTCAGTGTGCACACCTCCATGTGGACACACCCATTCTAACAGTTCAGTGTGCACACCTCCATGTGGACACACTCATTCTAACAGTTCAGTGTGCACACCTCCATGTGGACACACCGATTCTAACAGTTCAGTGTGCGCACCTCCATGTGGACACACTCATTCTAACAGTTCAGTGTGCACACCTCCATGTGGACACAGTCATTCTAACAGTTCAGTGTGCACACCTCCATGTGGACAAATTCTAACAGTTCAGTGTGCACACCTCCATGTGGACACACTCATTCTAACAGTTCAGTGTGCACAACTCCATGTGGACACACTCATTCTCACAATTCAAATTGCACACCTCCATGTGGACACAGTCATTCTAACAGTTCAGTGTTCACACCTCCATGTGGACACACTCATTCTAACAGTTCAGTGTGCACACCTCCATGTGGGCACACTCATTCCAATATTTCAGTGTGCACACCTCCATGTGGACACACTCATTCTAACAGTTCAGTGTTCTCACCTCCATGTGGGTACACTCATTCTAACAGTTCAGTGTGCAAACCTCCATGTGGACACACACATTCTAATAGTTCTGTGTGCACACCTCCACAGGGACACACACATTCTAACAGTTCAGTGTGCACAACTCCATGTGGGCACACTCATTCTAACAGTTCAGTGTGCACACCTCCATGTGTGCACACTCATTCTAACAGTTCAGTGTGCACACCTCCATGTGGACACACTCATTCTAACAGTTCAGTGTGCACACCTCCATGTGGACACACTCATTCTAACAGTTCAGTGTACACACCTTTGTGTGCACACTCATTCTAACAGTTCAGTGTGCACACCTCCATGTGGACACACTCATTCTAACAGTTCAGTGTGCACACCTCCATGTGGACACACTAATTCTAACAGTTCAGTGTGCACACCTCCATGTGGACACACTCATACTAACAGTTCAGTGTGCACAACTCCATGTGGACACACTCATTCTAACAGTTCAGTTTGCACACCTCCACAGGGATACACTCATTCTAACAGTTCAGTGTGCACACCTCCATGTGGACACACTCATTCTAACAGTTCAGTGTGCACACCTCCATGTGGACAAATTCTAACAGTTCAGTGTGCACAACTCCATGTGGACACACTCATTCTAACAGTTCAGTGTGCACACCTCCATGTGGGCACACTCATTCTAACAGTTCAGTGTGCACACCTCCATGTGGGCACACTCATTCTAACAGTTCAGTGTGCACACCTCCATGTGGGCACACTCATTCTAACAGTTCAGTGTGCACACCTCCACAGGGACACACTCATTCTAACAGTTCAGTGTGCACACCTCCATGTTGACCCATTCATTCTAACAGTTCAGTGTGCACACCTCCATGTGGACACACTCATTCTAACAGTTCAGTGTGCACACCTCCATGTGGACACAGTCATTCTAACAGTTCAGTGTGCACACCTCCATGTGGACACAATCATTCTAACAGTTCATTGTGCACAACTCCATGTGGTTACACTCATTCTAACAGTTCAGTGTGCACACCTCCATGTGGACACACTCATTCTAACAGTTCAGTGTGCACACCTCCATGTGGGCACACTCATTCTAACAGTTCAGTGTGCACACCTCCACAGGGACACACTCATTCTAACAGTTCAGTGTGCACACCTCCATGTGGACACAGTCATTCTAACAGTTCTGTGTGCACACCTACATGTGGACACACTCATTCTAACAGTTCAGTGTGCACACCTCCATGTGGACAAATTCTAACATTTCAGTGTGCACAACTCCATGTGGACACACTCATTCTAACATTTCAGTGTGCACACCTCCACAGGGACACACTCATTCTAACAGTTCAGTGTGCACACCTCCATGTGGGCACACTCTTTCTAAAAGTTCAGTGTGCACACCTCCATGTGGACCCACTCATTCTAACAGTTCAGTGTGCACACCTCCATGTGGACACAGTCATTCTAACAGTTCAGTGTGCACACCTCCATGTGGACACAATCATTCTAACAGTTCAGTGTGCACAACTCCATGTGGGCACACTCATTCTGACAGTTCAGTGTGCACACCTCCATGTGGACACACTCATTCTAACAGTTCAGTGTGCACACCTCCATGTGGGCACACTCATTCTAACAGTTCAGTGTGCACACCTCCACAGGGACACACTCATTCTAACAGTTCAGTGTGCACACCTCCATGTGGACACAGTCATTCTAACAGTTCTGTGTGCACACCTCCATGTGGACACACTCATTCTAACAGTTCAGTGTGCACAACTCCATGTGGGCACACTCATTCTAACAGTTCAGTGTGCACACCTCCATGTGGGCACACTCATTCTAACAGTTCAGTGTGCACACTTCCATGTGGGCACACTCATTCTAACAGTTCAGTGTGCACACCTCCATGTGGACACACTCATTCTAACAGTTCAGTGTGCACACCTCCATGTGGGTACACTCATTCTAACAGTTCAGTGTGCACACCTCCATGTGGGCACACTCATTCTAACAGTTCAGTGTGCACACCTCCATGTGGGCTCACTCATTCTACACAGTTCATTGTGCACACCTCCATGTGGACACAATCATTCTAACAGTTCAGTGTGCACACCTCCATGTGGACACACCCATTCTAACAGTTCAGTGTGCACACCTCCATGTGGACACACTCATTCTAACAGTTCAGTGTGCACACCTCCATGTGGACACACCAATTCTAACAGTTCAGTGTGCGCACCTCCATGTGGACACACTCATTCTAACAGTTCAGTGTGCACACCTCCATGTGGGCTCACTCATTCTACACAGTTCATTGTGCACACCTCCATGTGGACACAATCATTCTAACAGTTCAGTGTGCACACCTCCATGTGGACACACCGATTCTAACAGTTCAGTGTGCACAACTCCATGTGGACACACTCATTCTAACAGTTCAGTGTGCACACCTCCATGTGGACACACCCATTCTAACAGTTCAGTGTGCACACCTCCATGTGGACACACTCATTCTAACAGTTCAGTGTGCACACATCCATGTGGACACACCAATTCTAACAGTTCAGTGTGCGCACCTCCATGTGGACACACTCATTCTAACAGTTCAGTGTGCACACCTCCATGTGGACACAGTCATTCTAACAGTTCAGTGTGCACACCTCCACAGGGACACACTCATTCTAACAGTTCAGTGTGCACACCTCCACAGGGACACACTCATTCTAACAGTTCAGTGTGCACACCTCCATGTGGACACAGTCATTCTAACAGTTCTGTGTGCACACCTCCATTTGGACACACTCATTCTAACAGTTCAGTGTGCACACCTCCATGTGGACAAATTCTAACAGTTCAGTGTGCACAACTCCATGTGGACACACTCATTCTAACATTTCAGTGTGCACACCTCCACAGGGACACACTCATTCTAACAGTTCAGTGTGCACACTCCATGTTGACCCATTCATTCTAACAGTTCAGTGTGCACACCTCCATGTGGACCCACTAATTCTAACAGTTCAGTGTGCACACCTCCATGTGGACACAGTCATTCTAACAGTTCAGTGTGCACACCTCCATGTGGACACAATCATTCTAACAGTTCATTGTGCACAACTCCATGTGGTTACACTCATTCTAACAGTTCAGTGTGCACACCTCCATGTGGACACACTCATTCTAACAGTTCAGTGTGCACACCTCCATGTGGGCACACTCATTCTAACAGTTCAGTGTGCACACCTCCACAGGGACACACTCATTCTAACAGTTCAGTGTGCACACCTCCATGTGGACACAGTCATTCTAACAGTTCTGTGTGCACACCTCCATGTGGACACACTCATTCTAACAGTTCAGTGTGCACAACTCCATGTGGACACACTCATTCTAACAGTTCAGTGTGCACACCTCCATGTGGACACAGTCATTCTAACAGTTCAGTGTGCACACTTCCATGTGGGCACACTCATTCTAACAGTTCAGTGTGCACACCTCCATGTGGACACACTCATTCTAACAGTTCAGTGTGCACACCTCCATGTGGGTACACTCATTCTAACAGTTCAGTTTGCACACCTCCATGTGGGCACACTCATTCTAACAGTTCAGTGTGCACACCTCCATGTGGGCTCACTCATTCTACACAGTTCATTGTGCACACCTCCATGTGGACACAATTATTCTAACAGTTCAGTGTGCACACCTCCATGTGGGCACACCCATTCTAACAGTTCAGTGTGCACACCTCCATGTGGACACACTCATTCTAACAGTTCAGGGTGCACACCTCCATGTGGACACACCAATTCTAACAGTTCAGTGTGCGCACCTCCATGTGGACACACTCATTCTAACAGTTCAGTGTGCACACCTCCATGTGGACACACTCATTCTAACAGTTCAGTGTGCACACCTCCATGTGGGCACACTCATTCTAACAGTTCAGTGTGCACACCTCCACAGGGACACACTCATTCTAACAGTTCAGTGTGCACACCTCCATGTGGACACACTCATTCTAACAGTTCCGTGTGCACAACTCCATGTGGGCACACTCATTCTAACAGTTCAGTGTGCACACCTCCATGTTGACCCACTCATTCTAACAGTTCAGTGTGCACACCTCCATGTGGACACACTCATTCTAACAGTTCAGTGTGCACACCTCCATGTGGACACACTCATTCTAACAGTTCAGTGTGCACACCTCCATGTGGGCTCACTCATTCTACACAGTTCATTGTGCACACCTCCATGTGGACACAATCATTCTAACAGTTCAGTGTGCACACCTCCATGTGGACACACCCATTCTAACAGTTCAGTGTGCACACCTCCATGTGGACACACTCATTCTAACAGTTCAGTGTGCACACATCCATGTGGACACACCAATTCTAACAGTTCAGTGTGCGCACCTCCATGTGGACACACTCATTCTAACAGTTCAGTGTGCACACCTCCATGTGGACACAGTCATTCTAACAGTTCAGTGTGCACACCTCCATGTGGACACAGTCATTCTAACAGTTCAGTGTGCACACCTCCATGTGGACACACTCTTTCTAACAGTTCAGTGTGCACACCTCCATGTGGACACACTCATTCTAACAGTTCAGTGTGCACACCTCCATGTGGGCACACTCATTCTAACAGTTCAGTGTGCACACCTCCATGTGGACACACTCATTCTAACAGTTCAGTGTGCACACCTCAATGTGGACACACTCATTCTACCAGTTCAGTTTGCACACCTCCACAGGGTACACTCATTCTAACAGTTCAGTGTGCACACCTCCATGTGGACACAGTCATTCTAACAGTTCAGTGTGCACACCTCCATGTGGGCACACTCATTCTAACAGTTCAGTGTGCACACCTCCATGTGGACACACTCATTCTAACAGTTCAGTGTGCACACCTCCATGTGGACACACTCATTCTAACAGTTCAGTGTGCACACCTCCATGTGGGCTCACTCATTCTACACAGTTCATTGTGCACACCTCCATGTGGACACAATCATTCTAACAGTTCAGTGTGCACACCTCCATGTGGACACACCCATTCTAACAGTTCAGTGTGCACACCTCCATGTGGACACACTCATTCTAACAGTTCAGTGTGCACAACTCCATGTGGACACACCAATTCTAACAGTTCAGTGTGCGCACCTCCATGTGGACACACTCATTCTAACAGTTCAGTGTGCACACCTAAATGTGGACACAGTCATACTAACAGTTCAGTGTGCACACCTCCATGTGGACACAGTCATTCTAACAGTTCAGTGTGCACACCTCCATGTGGACACACTCATTCTAACAGTTCAGTGTGCACACCTCCATGTGGGCACACTCATTCTAACAGTTCAGTGTGCACACCTCCATGTGGGCACACTCATTCCAATATTTCAGTGTGCACACCTCCATGTGGACACACTCATTCTAACAGTTCAGTGTTCTCACCTCCATGTGGGTACACTCATTCTAACAGTTCAGTGTGCAAACCTCCATGTGGACACACACATTCTAATAGTTCTGTGTGCACACCTCCACAGGGACACACACATTCTAACAGTTCAGTGTGCACAACTCCATGTGGGCACACTCATTCTAACAGTTCAGTGTGCACACCTCCATGTGTGCACACTCATTCTAACAGTTCAGTGTGCACACCTCCATGTGGACACACTCATTCTAACAGTTCAGTGTGCACACCTCCATGTGGACACACTCATTCTAACAGTTCAGTGTACACACCTTTGTGTGCACACTCATTCTAACAGTTCAGTGTGCACACCTCCATGTGGACACACTCATTCTAACAGTTCAGTGTGCACACCTCCATGTGGACACACTAATTCTAACAGTTCAGTGTGCACACCTCCATGTGGACACACTCATACTAACAGTTCAGTGTGCACAACTCCATGTGGACACACTCATTCTAACAGTTCAGTTTGCACACCTCCACAGGGATACACTCATTCTAACAGTTCAGTGTGCACACCTCCATGTGGACACACTCATTCTAACAGTTCAGTGTGCACACCTCCATGTGGACAAATTCTAACAGTTCAGTGTGCACAACTCCATGTGGACACACTCATTCTAACAGTTCAGTGTGCACACCTCCATGTGGGCACACTCATTCTAACAGTTCAGTGTGCACACCTCCATGTGGGCACACTCATTCTAACAGTTCAGTGTGCACACCTCCATGTGGGCACACTCATTCTAACAGTTCAGTGTGCACACCTCCACAGGGACACACTCATTCTAACAGTTCAGTGTGCACACCTCCATGTTGACCCATTCATTCTAACAGTTCAGTGTGCACACCTCCATGTGGACCCACTCATTCTAACAGTTCAGTGTGCACACCTCCATGTGGACACAGTCATTCTAACAGTTCAGTGTGCACACCTCCATGTGGACACAATCATTCTAACAGTTCATTGTGCACAACTCCATGTGGTTACACTCATTCTAACAGTTCAGTGTGCACACCTCCATGTGGACACACTCATTCTAACAGTTCAGTGTGCACACCTCCATGTGGGCACACTCATTCTAACAGTTCAGTGTGCACACCTCCACAGGGACACACTCATTCTAACAGTTCAGTGTGCACACCTCCATGTGGACACAGTCATTCTAACAGTTCTGTGTGCACACCTACATGTGGACACACTCATTCTAACAGTTCAGTGTGCACACCTCCATGTGGACAAATTCTAACATTTCAGTGTGCACAACTCCATGTGGACACACTCATTCTAACATTTCAGTGTGCACACCTCCACAGGGACACACTCATTCTAACAGTTCAGTGTGCACACCTCCATGTGGGCACACTCTTTCTAAAAGTTCAGTGTGCACACCTCCATGTGGACCCACTCATTCTAACAGTTCAGTGTGCACACCTCCATGTGGACACAGTCATTCTAACAGTTCAGTGTGCACACCTCCATGTGGACACAATCATTCTAACAGTTCAGTGTGCACAACTCCATGTGGGCACACTCATTCTGACAGTTCAGTGTGCACACCTCCATGTGGACACACTCATTCTAACAGTTCAGTGTGCACACCTCCATGTGGGCACACTCATTCTAACAGTTCAGTGTGCACACCTCCACAGGGACACACTCATTCTAACAGTTCAGTGTGCACACCTCCATGTGGACACAGTCATTCTAACAGTTCTGTGTGCACACCTCCATGTGGACACACTCATTCTAACAGTTCAGTGTGCACAACTCCATGTGGGCACACTCATTCTAACAGTTCAGTGTGCACACCTCCATGTGGGCACACTCATTCTAACAGTTCAGTGTGCACACTTCCATGTGGGCACACTCATTCTAACAGTTCAGTGTGCACACCTCCATGTGGACACACTCATTCTAACAGTTCAGTGTGCACACCTCCATGTGGGTACACTCATTCTAACAGTTCAGTGTGCACACCTCCATGTGGGCACACTCATTCTAACAGTTCAGTGTGCACACCTCCATGTGGGCTCACTCATTCTACACAGTTCATTGTGCACACCTCCATGTGGACACAATCATTCTAACAGTTCAGTGTGCACACCTCCATGTGGACACACCCATTCTAACAGTTCAGTGTGCACACCTCCATGTGGACACACTCATTCTAACAGTTCAGTGTGCACACCTCCATGTGGACACACCAATTCTAACAGTTCAGTGTGCGCACCTCCATGTGGACACACTCATTCTAACAGTTCAGTGTGCACACCTCCATGTGGGCTCACTCATTCTACACAGTTCATTGTGCACACCTCCATGTGGACACAATCATTCTAACAGTTCAGTGTGCACACCTCCATGTGGACACACCGATTCTAACAGTTCAGTGTGCACAACTCCATGTGGACACACTCATTCTAACAGTTCAGTGTGCACACCTCCATGTGGACACACTCATTCTAACAGTTCAGTGTGCACACCTCCATGTGGACACACTCATTCTAACAGTTCATTGTGCACACCTCCATGTGGGCACACTCATTCTAACAGTTCAGTGTGCACACCTCCATGTGGACACACTCATTCTAACAGTTCAGTGTGCACACCTCCATGTTGACCCACTCATTCTAACAGTTCAGTGTGCACACCTCCATGTGGACACACTCATTCTAACAGTTCAGTGTGCACACCTCCATGTGGACACACTCATTCTAACAGTTCCGTGTGCACAACTCCATGTGGGCTCACACATTCTACACAGTTCATTGTGCACACCTCCATGTGGACACAATCATTCTAACAGTTCAGTGTGCACACCTCCATGTGGACACACCCATTCTAACAGTTCAGTGTGCACACCTCCATGTGGACACACTCATTCTAACAGTTCAGTGTGCACACATCCATGTGGACACACCAATTCTAACAGTTCAGTGTGCGCACCTCCATGTGGACACACTCATTCTAACAGTTCAGTGTGCACACCTCCATGTGGACACAGTCATTCTAACAGTTCAGTGTGCACACCTCCACAGGGACACACTCATTCTAACAGTTCAGTGTGCACACCTCCACAGGGACACACTCATTCTAACAGTTCAGTGTGCACACCTCCATGTGGACACAGTCATTCTAACAGTTCTGTGTGCACACCTCCATTTGGACACACTCATTCTAACAGTTCAGTGTGCACACCTCCATGTGGACAAATTCTAACAGTTCAGTGTGCACAACTCCATGTGGACACACTCATTCTAACATTTCAGTGTGCACACCTCCACAGGGACACACTCATTCTAACAGTTCAGTGTGCACACTCCATGTTGACCCATTCATTCTAACAGTTCAGTGTGCACACCTCCATGTGGACCCACTAATTCTAACAGTTCAGTGTGCACACCTCCATGTGGACACAGTCATTCTAACAGTTCAGTGTGCACACCTCCATGTGGACACAATCATTCTAACAGTTCATTGTGCACAACTCCATGTGGTTACACTCATTCTAACAGTTCAGTGTGCACACCTCCATGTGGACACACTCATTCTAACAGTTCAGTGTGCACACCTCCATGTGGGCACACTCATTCTAACAGTTCAGTGTGCACACCTCCACAGGGACACACTCATTCTAACAGTTCAGTGTGCACACCTCCATGTGGACACAGTCATTCTAACAGTTCTGTGTGCACACCTCCATGTGGACACACTCATTCTAACAGTTCAGTGTGCACAACTCCATGTGGACACACTCATTCTAACAGTTCAGTGTGCACACCTCCATGTGGACACAGTCATTCTAACAGTTCAGTGTGCACACTTCCATGTGGGCACACTCATTCTAACAGTTCAGTGTGCACACCTCCATGTGGACACACTCATTCTAACAGTTCAGTGTGCACACCTCCATGTGGGTACACTCATTCTAACAGTTCAGTTTGCACACCTCCATGTGGGCACACTCATTCTAACAGTTCAGTGTGCACACCTCCATGTGGGCTCACTCATTCTACACAGTTCATTGTGCACACCTCCATGTGGACACAATCATTCTAACAGTTCAGTGTGCACACCTCCATGTGGGCACACCCATTCTAACAGTTCAGTGTGCACACCTCCATGTGGACACACTCATTCTAACAGTTCAGTGTGCACACCTCCATGTGGACACACCAATTCTAACAGTTCAGTGTGCGCACCTCCATGTGGACACACTCATTCTAACAGTTCAGTGTGCACACCTCCATGTGGACACACTCATTCTAACAGTTCAGTGTGCACACCTCCATGTGGGCACACTCATTCTAACAGTTCAGTGTGCACACCTCCACAGGGACACACTCATTCTAACAGTTCAGTGTGCACACCTCCATGTGGACACACTCATTCTAACAGTTCCGTGTGCACAACTCCATGTGGGCACACTCATTCTAACAGTTCAGTGTGCACACCTCCATGTTGACCCACTCATTCTAACAGTTCAGTGTGCACACCTCCATGTGGACACACCCATTCTAACAGTTCAGTGTGCACACCTCCATGTGGACACACTCATTCTAACAGTTCAGTGTGCACACATCCATGTGGACACACCAATTCTAACAGTTCAGTGTGCGCACCTCCATGTGGACACACTCATTCTAACAGTTCAGTTTGCACACCTCCACAGGGTACACTCATTCTAACAGTTCAGTGTGCACACCTCCATGTGGACACAGTCATTCTAACAGTTCAGTGTGCACACCTCCATGTGGACACAGTCATTCTAACAGTTCAGTGTGCACACCTCCATGTGGACACAGTCATTCTAACAGTTCAGTGTGCACACCTCCATGTGGACACACTCATTCTAACAGTTCAGTGTGCACACCTCCATGTGGACACACTCATTCTAACAGTTCAGTGTGCACACCTCCATGTGGGCACACTCATTCTAACAGTTCAGTGTGCACACCTCCATGTGGACACACTCATTCTAACAGTTCAGTGTGCACACCTCAATGTGGACACACTCATTCTACCAGTTCAGTTTGCACACCTCCACAGGGTACACTCATTCTAACAGTTCAGTGTGCACACCTCCATGTGGACACAGTCATTCTAACAGTTCAGTGTGCACACCTCCATGTGGGCACACTCATTCTAACAGTTCAGTGTGCACACCTCCATGTGGACACACTCATTCTAACAGTTCAGTGTGCACACCTCCATGTGGACACACTCATTCTAACAGTTCAGTGTGCACACCTCCATGTGGGCTCACTCATTCTACACAGTTCATTGTGCACACCTCCATGTGGACACAATCATTCTAACAGTTCAGTGTGCACACCTCCATGTGGACACACCCATTCTAACAGTTCAGTGTGCACACCTCCATGTGGACACACTCATTCTAACAGTTCAGTGTGCACAACTCCATGTGGACACACCAATTCTAACAGTTCAGTGTGCGCACCTCCATGTGGACACACTCATTCTAACAGTTCAGTGTGCACACCTAAATGTGGACACAGTCATACTAACAGTTCAGTGTGCACACCTCCATGTGGACACAGTCATTCTAACAGTTCAGTGTGCACACCTCCATGTGGACACACTCATTCTAACAGTTCAGTGTGCACACCTCCATGTGGACACACTCATTCTAAAAGTTCAGTGTGCACACCTCCATGTGGGCACACTCATTCTAACAGTTCAGTGTGCACACCTCCATGTGTGCACACTCATTCTACACAGTTCATTGTGCACACCTCCATGTGGACACAATCATTCTAACAGTTCAGTGTGCACACCTCCATGTGGACACACTCATTCTAACATTTCAGTGTGCACACCTCCATGTGGACACAGTCATTCTAGCAGTTCAGTGTGCACACCTCCATGTGGACACACTCATTCTAACAGTTCAGTGTGCACACCTCCATGTGGACACACTCATTCTAACAGTTCAGTGTGCACACCTCCATGTGGACACACTCTTTCTAACAGTTCAGTGTGCACACCTCCATGTGGACACACTCATTCTAACAGTTCAGTGTGCACACCTCCCTGTGGGCACACTCATTCTAACAGTTCAGTGTGCACACCTCCACAGGGACACACTCATTCTAACAGTTCAGTGTGCAAACCTCCGTGTGGACACAGTCATTCTAACAGTTCTGTGTGCACACCTCCATGTGGACACAGTCATTCTAACAGTTCAGTGTGCACAACTCCATGTGGGCACACTCATTCTAACAGTTCAGTGTGCACACCTCCATGTGGACACAGTCATTCTAACAGTTCAGTGTGCACACCTCAATGTGGGCACACTCATTCTAACAGTTCAGTGTGCACACCTCCATGTGGACACACTCATTCTAACAGTTCAGTGTGCACACCTCCATATGGGTACACTCATTCTAACAGTTCAGTGTGCACAACTCCATGTGGGCACACTCATTCTAACAGTTCAGTGTGCACAACTCCATATGGGCACACTCATTCTAACAGTTCAGTGTGCACACCGCCATGTGGGCAAACTCATTCTAACAGTTCAGTGTGCACAGCTCCATGTGGACACACTCATTCTAACAGTTCAGTGTGC
Organism: Peromyscus eremicus; assembly: GCF_949786415.1. Taxonomy (NCBI): domain Eukaryota; kingdom Metazoa; phylum Chordata; class Mammalia; order Rodentia; family Cricetidae; genus Peromyscus; species Peromyscus eremicus. The sequence continues at coordinate 11,661 of NW_026737116.1, read as the reverse complement.
ACACCTCCATGTGGGCACACTCATTCTAACAGTTCAGTGTACACACCTCCATGTGGACACACTCATTCTTCACAGTTCATTGTGCACACCTCCATGTTGACACAATCATTCTAACACTTCAGTGTGCACACCTCCATGTGGACACACCCATTCTAACAATTCAGTGTGCACACCTCCATGTGGACACACTCATTCTAACAGTTCAGTGTGCACACCTCCATGTGGACACACTCATTCTAACAGTTCAATGTGCACACCTCCATGTGGACACAGTCATTCTAACAGTTCAGTGTGCACACCTCCATGTGGGCACACTCATTCCAACAGTTCAGTGTGCACACCTCCATGTGGACACACTCATTCTAACAGTTCAGTGTTCTCACCTCCATGTGGGCACACTCATTCTAACAGTTCAGTGTGCAAACCTCCATGTGGACAAACACATTCTAACAGTTCAGTGTGCACAACTCCATGTGAACACACTCATTCTAACAGTTCAGTGTGCACACCTCCATGTGGGCACACTCATTCTAACAGTTCAGTGTGCACACCTCCATGTGGACACACTCATTCTAACAGTTCAGTGTGCACACCTCCATGTGGGTACACTCATTCTAACAGATCAGTGTGCACACCTCCATGTGGGCACACTCATTCTAACAGTTCAGTGTGCACACCTCCATGTGGGCTCACTCATTCTACACAGTTCATTGTGCACACCTCCATGTGGACACAATCATTCTAACAGTTCAGTGTGCACACCTCCATGTGGACACACCCATTCTAACAGTTCAATGTGCACACCTCCATGTGGACACAGTCATTCTAACAGTTCAGTGTGCACACCTCCATGTGGACACACCAATTCTAACAGTTCAGTGTGCGCACCTCCATGTGGAAACACTCATTCTAACAGTTCAGTGTGCACACCTCCATGTGGACACAGTCATTCTAACAGTTCAGTGTGCACACCTCCATGTGGACAAATTCTAACAGTTCAGTGTGCACACCTCCATGTGGACACACTCATTCTAACAGTTCAGTGTGCACACCTCCATGAGGGCACACTCTTTCTAACAGTTCAGTGTGCACACCTCCACAGGGACACACTCATTCTAACAGTTCAGTGTGCACACCTCCATGTGGACACAGTCATTCTAACAGTTCTGTGTGGACACCTCCATGTGGACACACTCATTCTAACAGTTCAGTGTGCACAACTCCATGTGGGCACACTCATTCTAACAGTTCAGTGTGCGCACCTCCATGTGGACACAGTCATTCTAACAGTTCAGTGTGCACACATCCATGTGGGCATACTCATTCTACACAGTTCATTGTGCACACCTCCATGTGGACACAATCATTCTAACAGTTCAGTGTGCACACCTCCATGTGGACACACCCATTCTAACAGTTCAGTGTGCACACCTCCATGTGGACACACTCATTCTAACCGTTCAGTGTGCACACCTCCATGTGGACACACCAATTCTAACAGTTCAGTGTGCGCACCTCCATGTGGAAACACTCATTCTAACAGTTCAGTGTGCACACCTCCATGTGGACACACTCATTCAAACTGTTCAGTGTGCACACCTCCATGTGGACAAATTCTAACAGTTCAGTGTTCACACCTCCATGTGGACACACTCATTCTAACAGTTCAGTGTGCACACCTCCATGTGGACACACTCATTCTAACAATTCAGAGTTCACACCTCCATGTGGACACAGTCATTCTAACAGTTCAGTGTTCACACATAAATGTGGACACAATCATTCTAACAGTTCAGTGTGCACACCTCCATGTGGGCACACTCATTCCAACAGTTCAGTGTGCACACCTCCATGTGGACACACTCATTCTAACAGTTCAGTGTTCTCACCTCCATGTGGGCACAATCATTCTAACAGTTCAGTGTGCAAACCTCCATGTGGACACACACATTCTAACAGTTCAGTGTGCACACCTCCATGTGAACACACTCATTCTAACAGTTCTGTGTGCACACCTCCACAGGGACACACACATTCTAACAGTTCAGTGTGCACACCTCCATGTGGACACAGTCATTCTAACAGTTCAGTGTGCACACCTCCATGTGGACACAGTCATTCTAACAGTTCAGTGTGCACAACTCCATGTGGGCATACTCATTCTAAGAGTTCAGTGTGCACACCTCCATGTGGACACACTCATTCTAACATTTCAGTGTGCACAACTCCATGGGGGCACACTCATTCTAACAGTTCAGTGTGCACACCTCCATGTGGACACACTCATTCTAACAGTTCAGTGTGCACACCTCCATGTGGGCACACTCATTCTACCAGTTCAGTGTACACAACTCCATGTGGGCACACTCATTCTAACAGTTCAGTGTGCACAACTCCATATGGGCACACTCATTCTAACAGTTCAGTGTGCACACCTCCATGTGGACACACTCATTCTAACAGTTCAGTGTGCACACCTTCATGTGGACACACTTATTGTAACAGTTGAGTGTGCACAACTCCAGGTGGACACACTCATTCTAACAGTTCAGTGTGCACACCTCCATGTGGACACACTCATCCTAACAGTTCAGTGTGCACACCTCCATGTGGACACCCTCATTCTAACAGTTCAGGGTGCACACCTCCATGTGGGCACACTCATTCTAACAGTTCAGTGTGTACACCTCCACAGGGACACACTCATTCTAACAGTTCAGTGTGCACACCTCCATGTGGACACAGTCATTCTAACACTTCTGTGTGCACACCTCCATGTGGACACACTCATTCTAACAGTTGAGTGTGCACAACTCCATGTGGGCACACTCATTCTAACAGTTCAGTGTGCACACCTCCATGTGGACACAGTCATTCTAACAGTTCAGTGTGCACACCTCCATGTGGACACACTCATTCTAACAGTTCAGTGTGCACACCTCCATGTGGACACACTCATTCTAACAGTTCAGTGTGCGCACCTCCATGTTGACACACTCATTCTAACAGTTCAGTGTGCACACCTCCATGTGGACACACTCATTCTAACAGTTCAGTTTGCACACCTCCATGTGGACAAATTCTAACAGTTCAGTGTGCACACCTCCATGTGGACACACTCATTCTAACAGTTCAGTGTGCACAACTCCATGTGGACACACTCATTCTCACAATTCAAAGTGCACACCTCCATGTGGACACAGTCATTCTAACAGTTCAGTGTTCACACCTCCATGTGGACACACTCATTCTAACAGTTCAGTGTGCACACCTCCATGTGGGCACACTCATTCCAACATTTCAGTGTGCACACCTCCATGTGGACACACTCATTCTAACAGTTCAGTGTTCTCACCTCCATGTGGGCACACTCATTCTAACAGTTCAGTGTGCAAACCTCCATGTGGACACACACATTCTAACAGTTCTGTGTGCACACCTCCACAGGGACACACACATTCTAACAGTTCAGTGTGCACACCTCCATGTGGACACAGTCACTCTAACAGTTCAGTGTGCACACCTCCATGTGGACACACTCATTCTAACAGTTCAGTGTGCAAACCTCCATGTGGACACACACATTCTAACAGTTCAGTGTGCACACCTCCATGTGGACACACTCATTCTAACAGTTCAGTGTACACACCTTTGTGTGCACACTCATTCTAACAGTTCAGTGTGCACACCTCCATGTGGACACACTCATTCTAACAGTTCAGTGTGCACACTTTCATGTGGACACACTAATTCTAACAGTTCAGTGTGCACACCTCCATGTGGACACACTCATTCTAACAGTTCAGTGTGCACAACTCCATGTGGACACACTCATTCTAACAGTTCAGTTTGCACACCTCCACAGGGATACACTCATTCTAACAGTTCAGTGTGCACACCTCCATGTGGACACACTCATTCTAACAGTTCAGTGTGCACACCTCCATGTGGACAAATTCTAACAGTTCAGTGTGCACAACTCCATGTGGACACACTCATTCTAACAGTTCAGTGTGCACACCTCCATGTGGGCACACTCATTCTAACAGTTCAGTGTGCACACCTCCATGTGGGCACACTCATTCTAACAGTTCAGTGTGCACACTTCCATTTGGGCAAACTCATTCTAACAGTTCAGTGTGCACACCTCCACAGGGACACACTCATTCTAACAGTTCAGTGTGCACACCTCCATGTTGACCCATTCATTCTAACAGTTCAGTGTGCACACCTCCATGTGGACCCACTCATTCTAACAGTTCAGTGTGCACACCTCCATGTGGACACAGTCATACTAACAGTTCAGTGTGCACACCTCCATGTGGACACAATCATTCTAACAGTTCATTGTGCACAACTCCATGTGGTTACACTCATTCTAACAGTTCAGTGTGCACACCTCCATGTGGACACACTCATTCTAACAGTTCAGTGTGCACACCTCCATGTGGGCACACTCATTCTAACAGTTCAGTGTGCACACCTCCACAGGGACACACTCATTCTAACAGTTCAGTGTGCACACCTCCATGTGGACACAGTCATTCTAACAGTTCTGTGTGCACACCTCCATGTGGACACACTCATTCTAACAGTTCAGTGTGCACACCTCCATGTGGACAAATTCTAACAGTTCAGTGTGCACAACTCCATGTGGACACACTCATTCTAACATTTCAGTGTGCACACCTCCACAGGGTCACACTCATTCTAACAGTTCAGTGTGCACACCTCCATGTGGGTACACTCTTTCTAACAGTTCAGTGTGCACACCTCCATGTGGACCCACTCATTCTAACAGTTCAGTGTGCACACCTCCATGTGGACACAGTCATTCTAACAGTTCAGTGTGCACACCTCCATGTGGACACAATCATTCTAACAGTTCAGTGTGCACAACTCCATGTGGGCACACAAATTCTAACAGTTCAGTGTGCACACCTCCATGTGGACACACTCATTCTAACAGTTCAGTGTGCACACCTCCATGTGGGCACACTCATTCTAACAGTTCAGTGTGCACACCTCCATAGGGACACACTCATTCTAACAGTTCAGTGTGCACACCTCCATGTGGACACAGTCATTCTAACAGTTCTGTGTGCACACCTCCATGTGGACACACTCATTCTAACAGTTCAGTGTGCACAACTCCATGTGGGCACACTCATTCTAACAGTTCAGTGTGCACACCTCCATGTGGACACAATCATTCTAACAGTTCATTGTGCACAACTCCATGTGGTTACACTCATTCTAACAGTTCAGTGTGCACACCTCCATGTGGACACACTCATTCTAACAGTTCAGTGTGCACACCTCCATGTGGGCACACTCATTCTAACAGTTCAGTGTGCACACCTCCACAGGGAAACACTCATTCTAACAGTTCAGTGTGCACACTTCCATGTGGGCACACTCATTCTAACAGTTCAGTGTGCACACCTCCATGTGGACACACTCATTCTAACAGTTCAGTGTGCACACCTCCATGTGGGTACACTCATTCTAACAGTTCAGTGTGCACACCTCCATGTGGGCACACTCATTCTAACAGTTCAGTGTGCACACCTCCATGTGGGCTCACTCATTCTACACAGTTCATTGTGCACACCTCCATGTGGACACAATCATTCTAACAGTTCAGTGTGCACACCTCCATGTGGGCACACCCATTCTAACAGTTCAGTGTGCACACCTCCATGTGGACACACTCATTCTAACAGTTCAGTGTGCACACCTCCATGTGGACACACCAATTCTAACAGTTCAGTGTGCGCACCTCCATGTGGACACACTCATTCTAACAGTTCAGTGTGCACACCTCCATGTGGACACAGTCATTCTAACAGTTCAGTGTGCACACCTCCATGTGGACACAGTCATTCTAACAGTTCAGTGTGCACAACTCCATGTGGGCACACTCATTCTAACAGTTCAGTGTGCACACCTCCATGTGGACACACTCATTCTAACAGTTCCGTGTGCACAACTCCATGTGGGCACACTCATTCTAACAGTTCAGTGTGCACACCTCCATGTTGACCCACTCATTCTAACAGTTCAGTGTGCACACCTCCATGTGGACACACTCATTCTAACAGTTCAGTGTGCACACCTCCATGTGGACACACTCATTCTAACAGTTCAGTGTGCACACCTCCATGTGGGCTCACTCATTCTACACAGTTCATTGTGCACACCTCCATGTGGACACAATCATTCTAACAGTTCAGTGTGCACACCTCCATGTGGACACACCCATTCTAACAGTTCAGTGTGCACACCTCCATGTGGACACACTCATTCTAACAGTTCAGTGTGCACACCTCCATGTGGACACACCAATTCTAACAGTTCAGTGTGCGCACCTCCATGTGGACACACTCATTCTAACAGTTCAGTGTGCACACCTCCATGTGGACACAGTCATTCTAACAGTTCAGTGTGCACACCTCCATGTGGACACAGTCATTCTAACAGTTCAGTGTGCACACCTCCATGTGGACACACTCATTCTAACAGTTCAGTGTGCACACCTCCATGTGGACACACTCATTCTAACAGTTCAGTGTGCACACCTCCATGTGGGCACACTCATTCTAACAGTTCAGTGTGCACACCTCCATGTGGACACACTCATTCTAACAGTTCAGTGTGCACACCTCAATGTGGACACACTCATTCTACCAGTTCAGTTTGCACACCTCCACAGGGTACACTCATTCTAACAGTTCAGTGTGCACACCTCCACAGGGACACACTCATTCTAACAGTTCAGTGTGCACACCTCCATGTTGACCCACTCATTCTAACAGTTCAGTGTGCACACCTCCATGTGGACACACTCATTCTAACAGTTCAGTGTGCACACCTCCATGTGGACACACTCATTCTAACAGTTCAGTGTGCACACCTCCATGTGGGCTCACTCATTCTACACAGTTCAATGTGCACACCTCCATGTGGACACAATCATTCTAACAGTTCAGTGTGCACACCTCCATGTGGACACACCCATTCTAACAGTTCAGTGTGCACACCTCCATGTGGACACACTCATTCTAACAGTTCAGTGTGCACAACTCCATGTGGACACACCAATTCTAACAGTTCAGTGTGCGCACCTCCATGTGGACACACTCATTCTAACAGTTCAGTGTGCACACCTCCATGTGGACACAGTCATACTAACAGTTCAGTGTGCACACCTCCATGTGGACACAGTCATTCTAACAGTTCAGTGTGCACACCTCCATGTGGACACACTCATTCTAACAGTTCAGTGTGCACACCTCCATGTGGACACACTCATTCTAAAAGTTCAGTGTGCACACCTCCATGTGGGCACACTCATTCTAACAGTTCAGTGTGCACACCTCCATGTGTGCACACTCATTCTACACAGTTCATTGTGCACACCTCCATGTGGACACAGTCATTCTAACAGTTCAGTGTGCACAACTCCATGTGGGCACACTCATTCTAACAGTTCAGTGTGCACACCTCCATGTGGACACACTCATTCTAACAGTTCAGTGTGCACACCTGCATGTGGGCACACTCATTCTAACAGTTCAGTGTGCACACCTCCATGTGGGCACACTCATTCTAACAGTTCAGTGTGCACACCTCCAGGTGGACACACTCATTCTAACAGTTCAGTTTGCACACCTCCATGAAGGCACACTCATTCTAATATTTCAGTGTGCACACCTCCATGTGGACACACTCATTCTAACAGTTCAGTGTGCACACCTCCATGTGGGCACACTCATTCTAACAGTTCAGTGTGCATTACTCCACAGGGACACACTCATTCTAACAGTTCAGTGTGCACACCTCCATGTGGACACACTCATTCTAACAGTTCTGTGTGCACACCTCCATGTGGACACAGTCATTCTAACAGTTCAGTGTGCACAACTCCATGTGGGCACGCTCATTCTAACAGTTTAGTGTGCACACCTCCATGTGGACACAGTCATTCTAACAGTTCAGTGTGCACACCTCCATGTGGGCACACTCATTCTAAAAGTTCAGTGTGCACACCTCCATGTGGGCACACTCATTCTAACAGTTCAGTGTGCACACCTCCATGTGTGCACACTCATTCTACACAGTTCATTGTGCACACCTCCATGTGGACACAATCATTCTAACAGTTCAGTGTGCACACCTCCATGTGGACACACCCATTCTAACAGTTCAGTGTGCACACCTCCATGTGGACACACTCATTCTAACAGTTCAGTGTGCACAACTCCAGGTGGACACACTCATTCTAACAGTTCAGTGTGCACACCTCCATGTGGACACACTCATTCTAACAGTTCAGTGTGCACACGTCCATGTGGACACACTCATTCTAACAGTTCAGTGTGCACACCTCCATGTGGGCACACTCATTCTAACAGTTCAGTGTGCACACCTCCACAGAGACACACTCATTCTAACAGTTCTGTGCTCACACCTCCATGTAAACACACTCATTCTAACAGTTCAGTGTGCACAACTCTATGTGGGCACACTCATTCTAACAGTTCAGTGTGCACACCTCCATGTGGACACACTCATTCTAACAGTTCAGTGTGCACACCTCCATGTGGGCACACTCATTCAAACAGTTCAGTGTGCACACCTCCATGTGGGCACACTCACTCTAACAGTTCAGTGTGCACACCTCCATGTGGACACACTCATTCTAACAGTTCTGTGTGCACACCTCCATGTGGGCACACTCATTCTACACAGTTCATTGTGCATACCTCCATGTGGACACAATCATTCTAACAGTTCAGTGTGCACACCTCCATGTGGACACAAACATTCTAACAGTTCAGTGTGCACACCTCCATGTGGACACACTCATTCTAACAGTTCAGTGTGCACACATCCATGTGGACACACCAATTCTAACAGATCAGTGTGCACACCTCCATGTGGACACACTCATTCTAACAGTTCAGTGTGCACACCTCCATGTGGACACACTCATTCTAACAGTTCAGTGTGCACAACTCCATGTGGACACAGTCATTCTAACAGTTCAGTGTGCACAACTCCATGTGGGCACACTCATTCTAACAGTTCAGTGTGCACACCTCCATGTGGACAAACTCATTCTAACAGTTCAGTGTGCACAACTCCATGTGGGCACACTCATTCTAACAGTTCAGTGTGCACACCTCCATGTGGGCACACTCATTTTAACAGTTCAGTGTGCACACCTCCATGTAGGCACACTCATTCTAACAGTTCAGTGTGCACACCTCCATGTGGGAACACTCATTCTAACAGTTCAGTGTGCACACCTCCATGTGGGCACACTCATTCCAACAGTTCAGTGTGCACACCTCTATGTGGACACACTCATTCTAACAGTTCAGTGTTCTCACCTCCATGTGGGCACACTCATTCTAACAGTTCAGTTTGCAAACCTCCATGTGGACACACACATTCTAACAGTTCAGTGTGCAAACCTCCATGTGGACACACTCATTCTAACAGTTCAGTGTGCACAACTCCATGTGGGCACACTCATTCTAACAGTTCAGTGTGCACACCTCCATGTGGACACACTCATTCTAACAGTTCAGTGTGCACAACTCCATGTGGGCACACTCATTCTAACAGTTCAGTGTGCACACCTCCATGTGGACACACTCATTCTAACAGTTCAGTGTGCACACCTCCATGTGGGCACACTCATTCTAACAGTTCATTGTGCACACCTCCATGTGAACACAATCATTCTAACAGTTCAGTGTGCACACCTCCATGTGGGCACACTCATTCTAACTGTTCATTGTGCACACCTACATGTGAACACAATCATTCTAACAGTTCAGTGTGCACACCTCCATGTGGACACACCCATTCTAACAGTTCAGTGTGCACACCTCCATGTGGAAACACTCATTCTAACAGTTCAGTGAGCACACCTCCATGTGGACACACCAATTCTAACAGTTCAGTGTGCACACCTCCATGTGGACACACTCATTCTAACAGTTCAGTGTGCACACCTCCATGTGGACACACTCATTCTAACAGTTCAGTGTGCACAACTCCAGGTGGACACACTCATTCTAACAGTTCAGTGTGCCCACCTCCATTTGGACACACTCATTCTAACAGTTCAGTGTGCACACCTCCATGTGGACACACTCATTCTAACAGTTCAGTGTGCACACCTCCATGTGGGCACACTCATTCTCACAGTTCAATGTGTACATCTCCACAGGGACACACTCATTCTAACATTTCAGTGTGCACACCTCCATGTGGACACAGTCATTCTAACAGTTCTGTGTGCACACCTCCATGTGTACACAGTCATTCTAACAATTCAGTGTGCACAACTCCATGTGGGCACACTCATTCTAACAGTTCAGTGTGCACACCTCCATGTGGACACACTCATTCTAACAGTTCAGTGTGCACACCTCCATGTGGGCACACTCATTCTAACAGTTCAGTGTGCACACCTCCATGTGGGCACACTCATTCTAACAGTTCAGTGTGCACACCTCCATGTGGGCACACTCATTCTAACAGTTCAGTGTGCACAACTCCATGTGGGCACACTCATTCTAACAGTTCAGTGTGCACACCTCCATGTGGGCACACTCATTCTAACAGTTCAGTGTGCACACCTCCATGTGGACACACTCATTCTAACAGTTCAGTGTGCACACCTCCATGTGGGCACACTCATTCTAACAGTTCAGTGTGCACACCTCCATGTCGGCTCACTCATTCTAACAGTTCAGTGTGCACACCTCCATGTGGGCACACTCATTCTACACAGTTCATTGTGCACATCTCCATGTGGACACAATCATTCTAACAGTTCAGTGTGCACACCTCCATGTGGACACACCCATTCTAACAGTTCATTGTGCACACCTCCATATGGACACACTCATTCTAACAGTTCAGTGTGCACACCTCCATGTGGACACACCAATTCTAACAGTTCAGTGTGTACATCTCCATGTGGACACACTCATTCTAACAGTTCAGTGTGCACACCTCCATGTGGACACACTCATTCTAACAGTTCAGTGTGCACTCCTCCATGTGGACAAATTCTAACAGTTCAGTGTGCACAAATCCATGTGGACACAGTCATTCTAACAGTTCAGTGTGCACAACTCCATGTGGGCACACTCATTCTAACAGTTCATTGTGCACACCTCCATGTGGACACACTCATTCTAACAGTTCAGTGTGCACAACTCCATGTGGGCACACTCATTCTAACAGTTCAGTGTGCACACCTCCATGTGGGCACACTCATTCTAACAGTTCAGTGTGCACACCTCCATGTAGGCACACTCATTCTAACAGTTCAGTGTGCACACCTCCATGTGGACACACTCATTCTAACAGTTCAGTGTGCACACCTCCATGTGGACACAAACATTCTAACAGTTCACTGTGCACACCTCCATGTGGACACACTCATTCTAACAGTTCAGTGAGCACACATCCATGTGGACACACCAATTCTAACAGTTCAGTGTCAGTGTGCACACCTCCATGTGGGCACACTCATTCTAACAGTTCAGTGTGCACAACTCCACAGGGAAACACTCATTCTAACAATTCAGTGTGCACACCTACATGTGGACACAGTCATTCTAACAGTTCTGT
>NW_026737115.1:0-50000 GCF_949786415.1 Peromyscus eremicus | reverse complement strand
GCTAGAGTTTGTTTCCGACTCTAAAATGGAGTTGAGTCACATGCAGTTTTTTGTCCTACAAGCAAGAGTTGTTTTCTGGTAAGACGAGTCACTGTTGTGCTCCAATTGACATACACAGTGCAAATAGCACTCGCGTCTCTTTCCCGCAAGTACAGTGTATTGGACTGAAGAAGAGCTACTGTTCTTGTCAGTTGCCTAAGCAGAGTTGAACTAGATGTGGCCTGTGTGTGTAGGAAGCACAGTTATTATGTTCTGAGCAAGCTCACTCTTCTGGCACTATAGGAAACACAGTAGAGTAGAAGAGTGCTCTTTTCTCTAAAGCAGAGTGTGTTTCTTGTAAGGCGAGCTCACGTTTGTTTCCCAGTCCTAAATGGAGTTTGGTCACAGGGAGTTTTTGGTCCTACGAGCAAGAGTTGTTTTCTGGTAAGAAGAGTCACTATTGTGCTCCAAATGCCATACACAGTGCAAATAGCACTCGCGTCTGTTCCCAGTAAGCACAGTGTATCGGACTGAAGAGGAGCCATACTGTTCTTGTCAGTTTCCTAAGCAGAGTTGAACTAGATAAGGACCGTGTGTGTAGAAAGCACAGTTCTTATGTTGTAAGCAAGCTCACTGTTCTGGCCCTATAGGAAACACACTAGAGTACAAGAGTGCTCTTTTCTCAAAAGCAGAGTGTGTTTCTTGTAAGGCGAGCTAGCGTTTGTTTCCTAGTCCTAAATGGAGTTGAATCACATGCAGTTTCTGGTCCTACGAACAAGAGTTGTTTTCTGGTAGGAAAGTCACTATTGCGCTCCCATTGCCATACACAGTGCAAATAGCACTTCCGTCTGTTCCCAGCAAGTACAGTGTATCGGACTGAAGAGGGGCTACTGTTCTTGTCAGTTTCCTAAACAGAGTTGAACTAGATATGGCCTGTGTGTGTAGGAAGCACAGTACTTTTGTTCTGAGCAAGCTCACTGTTCTGGCCCTATAGGAAACACAGTAGAGTAGATGAGTGCTCTTTTCTCTAAAGCAGAATGTGTTTCTTGTAAGGCGAGCTACCGTTTGTTTCCCAGTCCTAAATGGAGTTGAATCACATACAGTTTCTGGTCCTACGTGCAAGAGTTGTTTTATGGTAAGAAGAGTCACTATTGCGCAGCCATTGTCATACACAGGACAAACAGCCCTGGTGTCTGTTCCCAGCAAGTACAGTGTATTGGACTGAAGAGGATCTACTGTTCTTGTCAGGTTCCTAAGCAGAATTGAACTAGATATGGCCGTGTTTGCAGGAAGCACAGTTCTTTTGTTCTGAGCAAGCTCACTGTTCAGACCCCATAGGAAACACAGTAGAGTAGAAGAGTGCTCTTTTCTCAAAAGCAGAGTGTGTTTCTTGTAAGGCGAGCTAGTGTTCGTTTCCCAGTCCTAAATGGAGTTGAGTGACATGCAGTTTTTTGTCCTACGAGCAAGAGTTGTTTTCTGGTAAGGAAACTCACTATTGTGCTCTCATTGCCATACACAGTGCAAAGAGCACTCGCGTCTGTTCCCAGCAAATACAGTGTATTGGTCTGAAGAGGAGCTACTGTTCTTGTCAGGTTCCTAAGCAGAGTTGAACTACATATGGTCCGTGTGTTTAGGAAGCACAGTTCTTTTGTTCTGAGCAAGCTCACTGTTCTGGGCCTATAGGAAACACAGTAGAGAAGAAGAGTGCTCTTTTCTCTAAAGCAGAGTGTGTTTCTTGTAAGGCGAGCTCGCGTTTGTTTCCCAGTCCTAAATGGAGTTGAGTCACAGGCAGTTTTTGGTCCTACGAGCAAGAGTTGTTTTCCGGTAAGAAGAGTCACTATTGCGCTCCAAATGCCATACACACTGCAAATAGCTCTCGGGTCTGTTCCCAGCAAGCACAGTGTATTGGACTGAATAGGAGCTACTGTTCTTGTCAGTTTCCTAAGCAGAGTTGAACTAGATATGGTCCATGTGTGTAGGAAGCACAGTTCTTTTGTTCTGAGCAAGCTCACTGTTTGGACCCCATAGGAAACACAGTGGAGTAGAAGAGTGCTCTTTTCTCAAAAGCAGAGTGTGTTTCTTTTAAGGCGAGCTAGCGTTTGTTTCCCAGTCCTAAATGGAGTTGAATCACATGCAGTTTCTATGCCTATGAGCAAGAGTTGTTTTCTGGTAAGAAGAGTCACTATTGCGCTCCCATTGCCATACACAGGACAAATAGCACTCGCGTCTGTTCCCAGCAAGTACAGTATATTGGACTGAATAGGAACTACTGTTCTTGTCAGTTTCCTAAGCAGAGTTGAACTACATATGGTCCATGTGTGTAGGAAGCACAGTTCTTTTGTTCTGAGCAAGCTCACTGTTTGGATCCCATAGGAAACACAGTAGTGTACAAGAGTTCTCTTTTCTCTAAAGCAGAGTGTGTTTCTTGTAAGGCGTGCGAGCATTTGTTTCCCAGTCCTAAATGGCGTTGAATCACATGCAGTTTGTGGTCCTACGAGCAAGAGTTGTTTTCTGGAAGGAAAGTCACTATTGTGCTCCCATTGCCATACACAGTGCAAATAGCACTGGCGTCTGTTCCCAGCAAGTACAGTGTATCGGACTGAAGAGGAGCTACTGTTCTTGTCTGTTTCCTAAGCAGAGTTGAACTAGATATGGCCCGTGTGTGTAGGAAGCACAGTTCTTTTGTTCTGAGCAAGCTCACTGTAAGGACCACATAGGAAACACAGTAGAGTAGAAGAGTGCTCTTTTCTCAAAAGCAGAGTGTGTTTCATGTAAGGCAAGCTAGCATTTGTTTCCCAGTCCAATATGGAGTTGAATCACATGCAGTTTCTGGTCCTACGAGCAAGAGTTGTTTTCTGGTAGGAAAGTCACTATTGAGCTCCCATTGCAATACACAGTGCAAATAGCACTCGCGTCGGTTCCGAGCAAGTACAGTGTATCAGACTGAAGAGGAGCTACTGTTCTTGTCAGTTTCCTAAGCAGAGTTGAACTAGATATGGCCCGTGTGTGTAGGAAGCACAGTTCTTTTGTTCTGAGCAAGCTCACTGTTCTGGCCCTGTAGGAAACACAGTAGAGTAGGTGAGTGCTCTTTTCTCTAAAGAAGAATGTGTTTCTTGTAAGGCGAGCTAGCGTTTGTTTCCCAGTCCTAAATGGAGTTGAATCACATACAGTTTCTGGTCCTACGTGCAAGAGTTGTTTTATGGTAAGAAGAGTCACTATTGCACAGCCATTGTCATACACAGGACAAATAGCCCTGGCGTCTGTTCCCAGCAAGTACAGTGTATTGGACTGAAGAGGATCTACTGTTCTTGTCAGGTTCCTAAGCAGAATTGAACTAGATATGGCCCGTGTGTGCAGGAAGCACAGTTCTTTTGTTCTGAGCAAGCTCACTGTTCGGACCCCTTAGGAAACAAAGTAGAGTAGAAGAGTGCTCTTTTCTCAAAAGCAGAGTCTGTTTCTTGTAAGGCGAGGTAGCGTTTGTTTCCCAGTCCTAAATGGAGTTGAGTCACATGCAGTTTTTTGTCCTAATTGCAAGAGTTGTTTTCTGGTAAGATGAGTCACTATTGTGCTCCAATTGCCATACACAGTGCAAATAGCACTCGCGTCTCTTCCCCGCAAGTACAGTGTATTGGACTGAAGAGGAGCTACTGTTCTTGTCAGTTTCCTAAGCAGAGTTGAACTAGATATGGCCCGTGTGTGAAGGAAGCAGAGTTATTATGTTCTGAGCAAGCTCACTGTTCTGGCCCTATAGGAAACACAGTAGAGTAGAAGAGTGCTCTTTTCTCAAAAGCAGAGTGTGTTTCTTGTAAGGGGAGCTAGAGTTTGATTCCAACTCTAAAATGGAGTTGAGTCACATGCAGTTTTTTGTCCTACGAGCAAGAGTTGTTTTCTGGTAAGACGAGTCACTGTTGTGCTCCAATTGACATACACAGTGCAAATAGCACTCGCGTCTCTTCCCCGCAAGTACAGTGTATTGGACTGAAGAAGAGCTACTGTTCTTGTCAGTTTCCTAAGCAGAGTTGAACTAGATATGGTCCATGTGTGTAGGAAGCACAGTTCTTTTGATCTGAGCAACCTCACTGTTCTGGCACTATAGGAAACACAGTAGAGTAGAAGAGTGCTCTTTTCTCAAAAGCAGAGTGTGTTTCTTATAAGGCGAGCTAGCGTTTGTTTCCCAGTCCTAAATGGAGTTTGGTCACAGGGAGTTTTTGTCCTACGAGCAAGAGTTGTTTTCTGGTAAGAAGAGTCACAATTGCGCTCCAAATGCCATACACAGTGCAAATAGCACTCGTGTCTGTTCCCAGTAAGCACAGTGTATCGGACTGAAGAGGAGCCATACTGTTCTTGTCAGATTCCTAAGCAGAGTTGAACTAGATAAGGACCGTGTGTGTAGAAAGCACAGTTCTTATGTTGTGAGCAAGCTCACTGTTCTGGCCCTATAGGAAACACAGTAGAGTAGAAGAGTGCTCTTTTCTCAAAAGCAGAGTGTGTTTCTTGTAAGGTGAGCTAGCGTTTGTTTCCTAGTCCTAAATGGAGTTGAATCACATGCAGTTTCTGGTCCTACGAACAAGAGTTGTTTTCTGGTAAGGAAAGTCACTATTGCGCTCCCATTGCCATACACAGTGCAAATAGCACTCGCGTCTGTTCCCAGCAAGTACAGTGTATCGGACTGAAGAGGAGCTACTGTTCTTGTCAGTTTCCTAAGCAGAGGTGAACTAGATATGGCCCGTGTGTAGGAAGCACAGTTCTATTGTTCTGAGCAGCTCACTGTTCTGGCCCTATAGGAAACACAGTAGAGTAGAAGAGTGCTCTTTTCTCTAAAGCAGATTTTGTTTCTCGTAAGGCGAGCTAGCGTTTGTTTCCCAGTCCTAAATGGAGTGGAATCACATGCAGTTTCTGTCCTACGAGCAAGAGTTGTTTTATGGTAAGATTAGTCACTATTGGGCTCCCATTGCCATACACAGGACAAATAGCACTGGCGTCTGTTCGCAGCAAGTACTGTGTATTGGACTGAAGAGGATCTACTGTTCTTGTCAGGTTCCTAAGCAGAATTGAACTAGATATTGCCGTGTGTGTAGGAAGCACAGTTCTTTTGTTGTGAGCAAGCTCACTGTTCGGACCACATAGGAAACACAGTAGATAGAGGAGTGCTCTTTTCTCAAAAGCAGAGTGTGTTTTTTGTAGGGCAAGCTATCGTTTGTTTCCCAGTCCTAAATGGAGATGAATCACATGCAGTTTCTTGTCCTACGAGCAAGAGTTGTTTTCTGGTAAGGAAAGTCACTATTGCGCTCCCTTTGCCATACACAGTGCAAATAGCACTGGCGTCTGTTCCCAGCAAGTACAGTGTATCGGACTGAAGAGGAGCTACTGTTCTTGTCAGTTTCCTAAGCAGAGTTGAACTAGATATGGTCCATGTGTGTAGGAAGCACAGTTCTTTGTTCTGAGCAAGCTCACTCTTTGGACCCCATAGGAAACACAGTAGAGTAGAAGAGTGCTCTTTTCTCAAAAGCAGAGAGTGTTTCATGTAAGGCGAGCTAGCATTTGTTTCCCAGTCCTAAACGGAGTTGAATCACATGCAGTTTCTGGTCCTACGAACAAGAGTTGTTTTATGATAAGAATAGTCACTATTGCGCTGCAATTGCCATACACAGGACAAATAGCACTGGCGTCTGTTCCCAGCAGTACAGTGTATTGGACTGAAGAGGAGCTACTGTTCTTGTCAGGTTCCTAAGCAGAATTGAACTAGATATGGCTGTGTGTGTAGGAAGCACAGTTCTTTTGTTCTGAAAAAGCTCACTGTTCGGACCCCATAGGAAACACAGTAGAGTAGAAGAGTGCTCTTCTCTCTAAAGCAGAGTGTGTTTCTTGAAAGGCGAGCTAGCGTTTGTTTCCTAGACCTAAATGGAGTTGAGTCACATGCACTTTTTTTTCCTATGAGCAAGAGTTGTTTTCTCGTAAGACGAGTCACTATTGTGCTCCAATTGCCATACACAGTGCAAATAGCACTCTCGTCTCTTCCCAGCAAGTACAGTGTATTGGACTGAAGAGGAGCTACTGTTCTTGTCAGTCTCCTAAGCAGAGTTGAACTAGATATGGCCCGTGTGTGTAGGAAGCACAGTTATTATGTTCTGAGCAAGCTCATTGTTCTGGCCATATAGGAAACACAGTAGAGAAGAAGAGTGCTCTTTTCTCTAAAGCAGAGTGTGTTTCTTGTAAGGCGAGCTAGCGTTGGTTTCCCAGTCATAAATGGAGTTGAATCACATTCAGTTTCTGGTCCTACGAGCAAGAGTTGTTTTCTGGTAAGAAGAGTCACTATTGCGCTGCCATTGCCATACACAGGACAAATAGCACTGGCGTCTGTTCCCAGCAAGTACAGTGTATTGGACTGAAGAGTATGTACTGTTCTTGTCAGGATCCTAAGCAGAGTTGAACTAGATATGTCCGTGTTTGTATGAAGCACAGTTTTTTTGTTCTGAGCAAGCTCATTGTTCCGAACACATAGGAAACACAGTAGAGTAGATGAGTGCTCTTTTCTCAAAAGCAGAGTGTGTTTCTTGGAAGGCGAGCTAGCGTTTGTTTCCCAGTCCTAAATGGAGTTGAGTCACATGCAGTTTTTTGTCCTACGAGCAAGAGTTGTTTTCTGGTAAGGAAAGTCAATATTGTGCTCTCATTGCCATACACAGTGCAAATAGCACTAGCGTTTGTTCCCAGCAAATACAGTGTATTGGTCTGAAGAGGAGCTACTGTTCTTGTCAGGTTCCTAAGCAGAGTTGAACTACATATGGTCCGTGTGTGTAGGAAGCACAGTTCTTTTGTTCTGAGCAAGCTCTCTGTTTGGACCCCATAGGAAACACAGTAGAGTAGAAGAGTGCTCTTTTCTCTAAAGCAGAGTGTGTTTCTTGTAAGGCGAGCTAGCGTTTGTTTCCCAGTCCTAAATGGAGTTGAATCACATGCAGTTTCTGGTCCTACGAGCAAGAGTTGTTTTCTGGTAAGGAAAGTCACTATTGCACTCCCATTGCAATACACAGTGCAAATAGCACTCACTTGTCTTCCAAGCAAGTACAGTGTATTGGACTGAATAGGAGCTACTGTTCTTGTCAGTTTCCTAAGCAGAGTTGAACTAGATATGGTCCATGTGTGTAGGAAGCACAGTTCTTTTGTTCTGAGCAAACTCACTCTTTGGACCCCATAGGAAACACAGTAGAGTAAAAGAGTGCTCTTTTATCAAAAGCAGAGTGTGTTTCTTGTAAGGCGAGCTAGCGTTTGTTTCCCAGACCTAAATGGAGTTGAATCACATGCAGTTTCTTATCCTATGAGCAAGAGTTGTTTTCTGGTAAGGAAAGTCACTATTGCGCTCCCATTGCCATACACAGGACAAATAGCACTCCTGTCTGTTCGCAGCAAGTACAGTGTATTGGCTAGAAGAGGATCTACTGTTCTTGTCAGGTTCCTAAGCAGACTTGAACTAGATATGGCCCTGTGTGTAGGAAGCACAGTTTTTTTGTTCTGAGCAAGCTCACTGTTCAGACCACATAGGAAACACAGTAGAGTAGAAGAGTGCTCTTTTCTCAAAAGCAGAGTGTGTTTCTTGTATGGCGAGCTAGCGTTTGTTTCCCAGTCCTAAATGGAGTTGAATCCAAAGCAGTTTGTGGTCCTATGAGCAAGAGTTGTTTTCTGGAAAGGAAAGTCACTATTGCGCTCCCATTGCCATACACAGTGCAAATAGCCCTCCCGTCTGTTCCCAGTAAGTACAGTGTATTGGACTGAAGAGGAGATACTGCTCTTCTCAGTTTCCTAAGCAGAGTTTAACTAGATATGGCCCGTGTGTGTAGGAAGCACAGTTCTTTTGTTCTGAGTAAGCTCATTGTTCTGGCCCTATAGGAAACACAATTGAATAAAAGAGTGTTCTTTTATCAAAAGCAGAGTGTGTTTCTTGTAATGCGAGATAGAGTTTGTTTCTCAGTCCTAAATGGAGTTGAGTCACATGCAGTTTTTTGTCCTAGGAGCAAGATTTGTTTTCTGGTAAGACGCGTCACTATTGTGCCCCATTGCCATACACAGTGCAAATAGCACTCGCGTCTGTTCTCAGCAAGTAAAGTGTATCGGACTGAAGAGGAACTACTGTTCTTGTCAGTTTCCTAAGCAGAGTTGAACTACATATGGTTCATGTGTGTAGGAAGCACAGTTCTTTTGTTCTGAGCAAGCTCACTGTTTGGACCCCATAGGAAACACAGTAGAGTAGAAAGTGCTCTTTTCTCTAAAACAGAGTGTGTTTCTTGTAAGGCGAGCTAGCGTTTCTTTCCCAGTCTGAAATGGAGTTGAATCACATGCAGTTTCAGGTCCTACGAGCAAGAGTTGTTTTCTGGTAAGGAAAGTCACTATTGTGCTCCCATTGCCATACACAGTGCAAATACTACTCACATCTGTTCCCAGCAAATACAGTGTATTGGACTGAAGAGGATCTACTGTTCTTGTCAGTTTCCTAAGCAGTGTTGAACTAGATATGGCCGTTTGTGTAGGAATCACAGTTCTTTTGTTCTGAGCAAGATCACTGTTCGGACCCCATAGGAAACACAGTAGAGTAGAAGAGTTCTCTTTTCTCAAAAGCAGAGTGTATTTCATGTGATGCGAGCTAGCATTTGTTGCCCAGTCCTAAATGGAGTTGAATCACATGCAGTTTCTAATCTTACAAGCAAGAGTTGTTTTATGGTAAAAATAGTCACTATTGCGCTGCCATTGCCATACACAGGACAGATAGCACTGGCGTCGCTTCCCAGCAAGTACGGTGTATTGGACTGAAGAGGATCTACTGTTCTTGTCAGGTTCCTAAGCAGAATTGAACTAGATATGGCCGTGTGTGTAGGAAGCACAGTTCTTTTGTTCAGAGCAAGCTCACCGTTCGGACCCTATAGGAAACACAGTAGAGTAGAAGAGTGCTCTTTTCTCAAAAGCAGAGTGTGTTTCTTGTAAGGCGAGCTAGCGTTTGTTTCCCAGTCCTAAATGGAGTTGAATCACATGCAGTTTCTGGTCCTACGAGCAAGAGTTGTTTTCTGGTAACGAAAGTCACTATTGTGCTCCCATTGCCATACACAGGGCAAATAGCACTGGCGTCTGTTCCCTGCATGTACAGTGCATTGGACTGAAGAGGTTCCACTGTTCTTCTCAGTTTCCTAAGCAGAGTTGAACTAGATATGGCCCGTGTGTGTAGGAAGCACAGTTCTTTTGTTCTGAGCAAGCTCACTGTTCTTTCCCTATAGGAAACACAATTGAGTAGAAGAGTGCTCTTTTCTCAAAAGCAGAGTGTGTTTCTTGTAAGGCGAGCTAGCGTTTGTTTCCCAGTCCTAAATGGAGTTGAGTCACATGCAGGTTTTTGTCCTAAGAGCAAGAGTTGTTTTCTGCTAAGACGAGTCACTATTGTGCTCCAATTGCCATACACAGTGCAAATAGCACTCGCGTCTCTTCCCCGCAAATACTGTGTATTGGACTGAAGAGGATCTACTGTTCTTGTCAGTTTCCTAAACAGAGTTGAACTAGATATGGCCCGTGTGTGTAGAAAGCACAGTTCTTTTGTTCTGAGCAAGCTCTCTGTTTGGAACCCATAGGAAACACAGTAGAGTAGTAGAGTGCTCTTTTCTCTAAAGCAGAGTGTGTTTCTTGTAAGGCGAGCTAGCGTTTGTTTCCCAGTCCTAAATGGAGTTGAATCACATGCAGTTTCTGGTCCTACGAGCAAGAGTTGTTTTCTGGTAAGGAAAGTCACTATTGCGCTCCCATTGCCATACACAGTGCAAATAGCACTCCCGTCTGTTCCCAGCAAGTACAGTGTATTGGACTGAAGAGGAGCTACTCTTCTTCTCAGTTTCCTAAGCAGAGTTGAACTAGATATGGCCCGTGTGTCGAGGAAGCACAGTTCTTTTTTTCTGAGCAAGCTCACTGTTCTGGCCCTATAGGAAACACAGTAGAGGAGAATAGTGCTCTTTTCTCAAAAGCAGAGTGTGTTTCTTGTAAGGCGAGCTAGAGTTGTTTTCCCAGTCCTAAATGGAGTTGAGTCACATGCAGTTTTTTGTCCTACGAGCAAGAGTTGTTTTCTGGTAAGACGAGTCACTATTGTGCTCCAATTGCCATACACAGTGCAAATAGCACTCGCGTCTGTTCTCAGCAAGTACAGTGTATCAGTCTGAAGAGGAGCTACTGTTCTTGTCAGTTTCCTAAGCAGAGTGGAACTAGATATGGCCCGTGTGTGTAGGAAGCACAGTTATTATGTTTTGAGCAAGCTCACTGTTCTGGCCCTGTAGGAAACACAGCAGAGTAGAAGAGTGTTCTTTACTCTAAAGCAGAGTGTGTTTCTTGTAAGGCGAGCTCGCGTTTGATTCCCGGTCCTAAATGGAGTTGAGTCACATGCAGTTTTTGGTCCGATGAGCAAGAGTTGTTTTCTGGTAAGAAGAGTCACTATTGCGCTCCAAATGCTGTACACAGTGCAAATAGCACTCGCGTCTGTTCCCAGAAAGTACAGTGTATTGGACTAAATAGGATCTACTGTTCTTGTCAGTTTCCTAAGCAGAGTTGAACTAGATATGGTCCATTTGTGTAGGAAGCACAGTTCTTTTGTTCTGAGCAAGCTCACTGTTTGGACCCCATAGGAAACCCAGTAGAGTAGAAGAGTGCTCTTTTCTCAAAAGCAGAGTGTGTTTCTTGTAAGGCGAGCTAGCGTTTGTTTCCCAGTCCTAAATGGAGTTGAGTCACATGCAGTTTTTTTCTTATGAGCAAGAGTTGTTTTCTGGTAACGAAAGTCACTATTGTGCTCTCAATGCCATACACAGTGCAAATAGCACTCGCGTCTGTTCCCAGCAAGTACAGTGTATTGGACTGAATAGGAACTACTGTTCTTGTCAGTTTCCTAAGCAGAGTTGAACTACATATGGTCCGAGTGTGTAGGAAGCACAGTTCTTTTGTTCTGAGCAAGCTAACAGTTCAGACCACATAGGAAACACAGTAGAGTGGAAGAGTGCTCTTTTCTCTAAAGCATAGTGTGTTTCTTGTAAGGCAAGCTACCGTTTGTTTCCCAGTCCTAAATGGAGTTGAATCACATGCAGTTTGTGGTCCTACGAGCAAAACTTGTTTTCTGGTAGGAAAGTCACTATTGCGCTCCCATTGCCATACGCAGTGCAAACAGCACTCTCGTCTGTTCCCAGCAAGCACAGTGTATCGGACTGAAGAGGAGCTACTGTTCCTGTCAGTTTAATAAGCAGAGTTGAACTAGATATGGCCCGTGTGTGTAGGAAGCACAGTTCTTTTGTTCTGAGCAAGCTCACTGTTCGGACCCCATAGGAAACACAGTAGAGTAGAAGAGTGCTCTTTTCTCAAAAGCAGAGTGTGTTTCATGAAAGGCGAGCTAGCATTTGTTTCCCAGTCCTAAATGGAGTTGAATCACATGCAGTTTCTGGTCGTACGAGCAAGAGTTGTTTTCTGGTAGGAAAGTCACTATTGCGCTCCCATTGCCATACACAGTGCAAATAGCACTCGCGTCTGTTCCCAGCAAGTACAGTGTATTGGACTGAAGAGGATCTACTGTTCTTGTCAGGTTCCTAAGCAGAATTGAACTAGATATGGCCGTGTGTGCAGGAAGCACAGTTCTTTGGTTCTGAGCAAGCTCACTGTTCGGACCCCATAGGAAACACAGTATAGTAGAAGAGTGCTCTTTTCTCAAAAGCAGAGTGTGTTTCTTGTAAGGCGACCTAGCGTTTGTTTCCCAGTCCTAAATGGAGTTGAATCACATGCAGTTTCTGGTCCTACGTGCAAGAGTTGTTTTCTGGTAAGGAAAGTCACTATTGCGCTCCCATTGCCGTACACAGTGCAAATAGCCCTGGCGTCTGTTCCCAGCAAGTACAGTGTATTGGACTGAAGAGGAACTACTGTTCTTCTCAGTTTACTAAGCAGAGTTGAACTAGATATGGCCCGTGTGTGTAGGAAGCACAGTTCTTTTTTTCTGAGCAAGCTCACTGTTCTGGCCCTATAGGAAACAAAGTAGAGTAGAAGAGTGCTCTTTTCTCAAAAGCAGAGTGTGTTTCTTGTAAAGCGAGCTGGAGTTTGTTTCCCAGTCCTAAATGTAGTTGAATCACATGCAGTTTCTGGTCCTACGAGCATTAGTTGTTTCTGGTAAGAAGAGTCACTATTGCGTTGCCATTGCCATACACAGGACAAATAGCACTGGCGTCTGTTCCCAGAAAGTACAGTGTATTGGACTGAATAGGAGCTACTGTTCTTGTCAGTTTCCTAAGCAGAGTTGAACTACATATAGTCCTTGTGTGTAGGAAGCACAGTTCTTATGTTCTGAGCAAGCTCACTGTTTGGACATCATAGGAAACACAGTAGAGTAGAAGAGTGCTCTTTTCTCTAAAGCAGAGTGTGTTTCTTGTAAGGCGAGCTAGCGTTTGTTTCCCACTCCTAAATGGAGTGGAATCACATGCAGTTTCTGGTCCTATGAGCAAGAGTTGTTTTATGGTAAGAATAGTCACTATTGTGCTGCCATTGCCATACACAGGACAAATAGCACTGGCGTCTATTCGCAGCAAGTACAGTGTATTGGACTGAAGAGGATCTGCTGTTCTTGTCAGGTTCCGAAGAAGAATTGAACTAGATATGGCCGTGTGTGCAGGAAGCACAGTTCTTTTGTTCTGAGCAAGCTCACTGTTCGGACCCCATAGGAAACACAGTAGAGTGGAAGAGTGCTCTTTCTCAAAAGCAGAGTGTGTTTTTTGTAAGGCAAGCTATCATTTGTTTCTCAGTCCTAAATGGAGTTGAATCACATGCAGTTTCTGGTCCTAAGAGCAAGAGTTGTTTTCTGGTAAGGAAAGTCACTATTGTGCTCCCTTTGCCATACACAGTGCAAATAGCACTCGCGTCTGTTCCCAGCAAGTACAGTGTATCGGACTGAAGAGGAGCTACTGTTATTGTCAGTTTCCTAAGCAGAGTTGAACTAGATATGGTCCATGTGTGTAGGAAGCACAGTTCTTTGTTCTGAGCAAGCTCACTGTTTGGACCCCATAGGAAACACAGTAGAGCAGAAGAGTGCTCTTTTCTCAAAAGCAGAGAGTGTTTCATGTAAGGCGAGCTAGCATTTGTTTCCCAGTCCTAAACGGAGTTGAATCACTTGCAGTTTCAGGTCATACGAGCAAGAGTTGTTTTCTGGTAAGGAAAGTCACTATTGCGCTCCCATTGCCATACACAGTGTAAATAGCACTCGCGTCTGTTCCCAGCAAGTACAGTTTATCGGACTGAAGAGGAGCTACTATTCTTGTCAGTCTCCTAAGCAGAGTTGAACTAGATATGGTCCATGTGTTTAGGAAGCACAGTTCTTTGTTCTGAGCAAGCTCACTGTTTGGACCCCATAGGAAACACAGTAGAGTAGAAGAGTGCTCTTTTCTCAAAAGCAGAGAGTGTTTCATGTAAGGCGAGCTAGCATTTGTTTCCCAGTCCTAAATGGAGTTGAATCACATCCAGTTTCTGGTCCTACGAGCAAGAGTTGTTTAATGATAAGAATAGTCATTATTGTGCTGCCATTGCCATACACAGGACAAATAGCACTGGCGTCTGTTCCCAGCAGTACAGTGTATTGGACTGAAGAGGAGCTACTGTTCTTGTCAGTTTCCTAAGCAGAATTGAACTAGATATGGCTGTGTGTGTAGGAAGCACAGTTCTTTTGTTCTGAGCAAGCTCACTGTTCGGACCCCATAGGAAAAACAGTAGAGTAGAAGAGTGCTCTTTTCTCTAAAGCAGAGTGTGTTTCTTGTAAGGTGAGCTAGCATTTGTTTCCCAGTCCTAAATGGCATTGAATCACATGCACTGTGTGGTCCTACAAGCAAGAGTTGTTTTCTGGTAAGGAAAGCCACTATTGTGCTCTCATTGCCATACACAGTGCAAATAGCACTCGCGTCTGTTCTTAGCAAGTACAGTGTATTGGACTGAAGAGGAGCTACTGTTCTTGTCAGTCTCCTAAGCAGAGTTGAACTAGATATGGCCCGTGTGTCTAGGAAGCACAGTTCATTTGTTCTGATCAAGCTCACTGTTTGGACCCCATAGGAAACACAGTAGAGTAGAAGAGTGCTCTTTTCTCAGAAGCAGAGTGTGTTTCTTGTAAGGTGAGCTAGCATTTGTTTCCCAGTCCTAAATGGCGTTGAATCACATGCAGTGTGTGGTCCTACGAGCAAGAGTTGTTTTCTGGTAAGGAAAGTCACTATTGCTCTCCCATTGCCATACACAGTGCAAATAGCACTCGCGTCTGTTCCCAGCAAGTACAGTGTATCGGACTGAAGAGGAGCTACTGTTCTTGTCAGTTTCCTAAGCAGAGTTGAACTAGATAAGGACTCTGTATGTAGAAAGCACAGTTCTTTTGATCTGAGCAAGCTCACTGTTCTGGCCCTATAGGAAACACAGTAGAGTAGAAGAGTGCTCTTTTCTCAAAAGCAGAGTGCGTTTCATGTAAGGCGAGCTAGCGTTTGTTTCCTAGTCCTAAATGGAGTTGAATCACATGCAGTATGTGGTCCTACAAACAAGAGTTGTTTTCTGGTAAGGAAAGTCACTATTGTGCTCCCATTGCCATACACAGGGCAAATAGCACTCGCGTCTTTTCCCAGCAAGTACAGTGTATTGGACTGAATAGGAGCTACTGTTCTTGTCAGTTTCCTAAGCAGAGTTGAACTACATATAGTCCTTGTGTGTAGGAAGCACAGTTCTTATGTTCTGAGCAAGCTCACTGTTTGGACCTCATAGGAAACACAGTAGAGTAGAAGAGTGCTCTTTTCTCTAAAGCAGAGTGTGTTTCTTGTAAGTCGAGCTGGCGTTTGTTTCCCAGTCCTAAATGGAGTGGAATCACATGCAGTTTCTGTCCTACGAGCAAGAGTTGTTTTATGGTAAGAATAGTCACTATTGTGCTGCCATTGCCATACACAGGACAAATAGCACTGGCGTCTATTCGCAGCAAGTACAGTGTATTAGACTGAAGAGGATCTGCTGTTCTTGTCAGGTTCCGAAGAAGAATTGAACTAGATATGGCCGTGTGTGCAGGAAGCACAGTTCTTTTGTTCTGAGCAAGCTCACTGTTCGGACCCCATAGGAAACACAGTAGAGTAGAAGAGTGCTCTTTTCTCAAAAGCAGAGTGTGTTTTTTGTAAGGCAAGCTATCATTTGTTTCCCAGTCCTAAATGGCCTTGAATCACAGGCACTGTGTGGTCCTACAAGCAAGAGTTGTTTTCTGGTAAGGAAAGCCACTATTGTGCTCTCATTGCCATACACAGTGCAAATAGCACTCGCGTCTGTTCCCAGCAAGTACAGTGTATCGGACTGAAGAGGAGCTACTGTTATTGTCAGTTTCCTAAGCAGAGTTGAACTAGATATGGTCCATGTGTGTAGGAAGCACAGTTCTTTGTTCTGAGCAAGCTCACTGTTTGGACCCCATAGGAAACACAGTAGAGTAGAAGAGTGCTCTTTTCTCAAAAGCAGAGAGTGTTTCATGTAAGGCGAGCTAGCATTTGTTTCCCAGTCCTAAACGGAGTTGAATCACATGCAGTTTCAGGTCATACGAGCAAGAGTTGTTTTCTGGTAAGGAAAGTCACTATTGCGCTCCCATTGCCATACACAGTGTAAATAGCACTCGCGTCTGTTCAAAGCAAGTACAGTGTATCGGACTGAAGAGGAGCTACTGTTCTTGTCAGTCTCCTAAGCAGAGTTGAACTAGATATGGTCCATGTGTTTAGGAAGCACAGTTCTTTGTTCTGAGCAAGCTCACTGTTTGGACCCCATAGGAAACACAGTAGAGTAGAAGAGTGCTCTTTTCTCAAAAGCAGAGAGTGTTTCATGTAAGGCGAGCTAGCATTTGTTTCCCAGTCCTAAACGGAGTTGAATCACATGCAGTTTCTGGTCCTATGAGCAAGAGTTGTTTTCTGGTAAGGAAAGTCACTATTGCGCTCCCGTTGCCATACACAGTGTAAATAGCACTCGCGTCTGTTCCCAGCAAGTACAGTGTATCGGACTGAAGAGGAGCTACTGTTCTTGTCAGTTTCCTAAGCAGAGTTGAACTAGATATGGCCCGTGTGTAGGAAGCACAGTTCTTTTGTTCTGAGCAGCTCACTGTTCTGGCCCTATAGGAAACACAGTAGAGTAGAAGAGTGCTCTTTTCTTTAAAGCAGATTTTGTTTCTTGTAAGGCGAGCTAGCGTTTGTTTCCCAGTCCTAAATGGAGTTGAATCACATCCAGTTTCTGGACCTACGAGCAAGAGTTGTTTAATGATAAGAATAGTCACTATTGTGCTGCCATTGCCATACACAGGACAAATAGCACTGGCGTCTGTTCCCAGCAGTACAGTGTATTGGACTGAAGAGGAGCTACTGTTCTTGTCAGTTTCCTAAGCAGAATTGAACTAGATATGGCTGTGTGTGTAGGAAGCACAGTTCTTTTGTTCTGAGCAAGCTCACTGTTCGGACCCCATAGGAAACACAGTAGAGTAGAAGAGTGCTCTGTTCTCTAAAGCAGAGTGTATTTCTTGTAAGGCGAGCTAGCGTTTGTTTCCCAGACCTAAATGGAGTTGAGTCTCGTGCAGTTTTTTGTCCTACGAGCAGAGTTGTTTTCTGGTAAGACGAGTCACTATTGTGCTCCAATTGCCATACACAGTGCAAATAGCACTCGAGTCTCTTCCCCGCAAGTACAGTGTATTGGACTGAAGAGGAGCTACTGTTCTTGTCAGTTTCCTAAGCAGAGTTGAACTAGATATGGTCCATGTGTGTAGGAAGCACAGTTCTTTTGTTCTGAGCAAGCTCACTGTTTGGACCCCTTAGGAAACACAGTAGAGTAGAAGAGTGCTCTTTTCTCAGAAGCAGAGTGTGTTTCTTGTAAGGTGAGCTAGCATTTGTTTCCCAGTCCTAAATGGCGTTGAATCACATGCAGTGTGTGGTCCTACAAGCAAGAGTTGTTTTCTGGTAAGGAAAGCCACTATTGTGCTCTCATTGCCATACACAGTGCAAATAGCACTCGCGTCTGTTCTTAGCAAGTACAGTGTATTGGACTGAAGAGGAGCTACTGTTCTTGTCAGTCTCCTAAGCAGAGTTGAACTAGATATGGCCCGTGTGTCTAGGAAGCACAGTTCATTTGTTCTGATCAAGCTCACTGTTTGGACCCCATAGGAAACGCAGTAGAGTAGAAGAGTGCTCTTTTCTCAGAAGCAGAGTGTGTTTCTTGTAAGGTGAGCTAGCATTTGTTTCCCACTCCTAAATGGCGTTGAATCACATGCAGTGTGTGGTCCTACGAGCAAGAGTTGTTTTCTGGTAATGAAAGTCACTATTGCTCTCCCATTGCCATACACAGTGCAAATAGCACTCGCGTCTGTTCCCAGCAAGTACAGTGTATCGGACTGAAGAGGAGCTACTGTTCTTGTCAGTTTCCTAAGCAGAGTTGAACTAGATAAGGACCGTGTATGTAGAAAGCACAGTTCTTTTGATCTGAGCAAGCTCACTGTTCTGGCCCTATAGGAAACACAGTAGAGTAGAAGAGTACTCTTTTCTCAAAAGCAGAGTGCGTTTCATGTACGGCGAGCTAGCGTTTGTTTCCTAGTCCTAAATGGAGTTGAATCACATGCAGTATGTGGTCCTACGAACAAGAGTTGTTTTCTGGTAAGGAAAGTCACTATTGTGCTCCCATTGCCATACACAGGGCAAATAGCACTCGCGTCTTTTCCCCAGCGAGTACAGTGTATTGGACTGAAAAGGAGCTACTGTTCTTGTCAGTTTCCTAAGCAGAGTTGAACTACATATAGTCCTTGTGTGTAGGAAGCACAGTTCTTATGTTCTGAGCAAGCTCACTGTTCTGGCACTATAGGAAACACAGTAGAGTAGAAGAGTGCTCTTTTCTCTAAAGCAGAGTGTGTTTCTTGTAGGCGAGCTCGCGTTTGTTTCCCAGTCCTAAATGGAGTTTGGTCACAGGGAGTTTTTGGTCCTACGAGCAAGAGTTGTTTTCTGGTAAGAAGAGTCACTATTGCGCTCCAAATGCCATACACAGTGCAAATAGCACTCGCGTCTGTTCCCAGTAAGCACAGTGTATCGGACTGATGAGGAGGCCATACTGTTCTTGTCAGTTTCCTAAGCAGAGTTGAACTCGATAAGGACCGTGTGTAGAAAGCACAGTTCTTATGTTGTGAGCAAGCTCACTGTTCTGGCCCTATAGGAAACACAGTAGAGAAGAAGAGTGCTCTTTTCTCAAAAGCAGAGTGTGTTTCTTGTAAGGCGAGCTAGCGTTTGTTTCCTAGTCCTAAATGGAGTTGAATCACATGCAGTTTCTGGTCCTACGAACAAGAGTTGTTTTCTGGTAAGGAAAGTCACTATTGCGCTCCCATTGCCATACACAGTGCAAATAGCACTCGCGTCTGTTCCCAGCAAGTACAGTGTATCGGACTGAAGAGGAGCTACTGTTCTTGTCAGTTTCCTAAGCAGAGTTGAACTAGATATGGCCCGTGTGTAGGAAGCACAGTTCTATTGTTCTGAGCAGCTCACTGTTCTGGCCCTATAGGAAACACAGTAGAGTAGAAGAGTGCTCTTTTCTCTAAAGCAGATTTTGTTTCTCGTAAGGCGAGCTAGCGTTTGTTTCCCAGTCCTAAATGGAGTGGAATCACATGCAGTTTCTGTCCTACGAGCAAGAGTTGTTTTATGGTAAGATTAGTCACTATTGCGCTCCCATTGCCATACACAGGACAAATAGCACTGGCATCTGTTCGCAGCAAGTACAGTGTATTGGACTGAAGAGGATCTACTGTTCTTGTCAGGTTCCTAAGCAGAATTGAACTACATATGGCCGTGTGTGTAGGAAGCACAGTTCTTTTGTTCTGAGCAAGCTCACTGTTCGGACCACATAGGAAACACATTAGATAGAAGAGTGCTCTTTTCTCAAAAGCAGAGTGTGTTTTTTTGTAAGGCAAGCTATCGTTTGTTTCCCAGTCCTAAATGGAGTTGAATCACATGCAGTTTCTGGTCCTACGAGCAAGAGTTGTTTTCTGGTAAGGAAAGTCACTATTGTGCTCCCTTTGCCATACACAGTGCAAATAGCACTCGCGTCTGTTCCCAGCAAGTACAGTGTATCGGACTGAAGAGGAGCTACTGTTCTTGTCAGTTTCCTAAGCAGAGTTGAACTAGATATGGTCCATGTGTGTAGGAAGCACAGTTCTTTGTTCTGAGCAAGCTCACTGTTTGGACCCCATAGGAAACACAGTAGAGTAGAAGAGTGCTCTTTTCTCAAAAGCAGAGAGTGTTTCATGTAAGGCGAGCTAGCATTTTTTTCCCAGTCCTAAACGGAGTTGAATCACATCCAGTTTCTGGTCCTATGAGCAAGAGTTGTTTAATGATAAGAATAGTCACTATTGTGCTGCCATTGCCATACACAGGACAAATAGCACTGGCATCAGTTCCCAGCAGTACAGTGTATTGTACTGAAGAGGAGCTACTGTTCTTGTCAGTTTCCTAAGCAGAATTGAACTAGATATGGCTGTGTGTGTAGGAAGCACAGTTCTTTTGTTCTGAGCAAGCTCACTGTTCGGACCCCATAGGAAACACAGTAGAGTAGAAGAGTGCTCTTTTCTCTAAAGCAGAGTGTATTTCTTGTAAGGCGAGCTAGCGTTTGTTTCCCAGACCTAAATGGAGTTGAGTCTCGTGCAGTTTTTTGTCCTACGAGCAAGAGTTGTTTTCTGGTAAGACGAGTCACTATTGTGCTCCAATTGCCATACTCAGTGCAAATAGCACTCCCGTCTCTTCCCCGCAAGTACAGTGTATTGGACTGAAGAGGATCTACTGTTCTTGTCAGTTTCCTAAGCAGAGTTGAACTAGATATGGTCCATGTGTGTAGGAAGCACAGTTCTTTTGTTCTGAGCAAGCTCACTGTTTGGACCCCATAGGAAACACAGTAGAGTAGAAGAGTGCTCTTTTCTCAGAAGCAGAGTGTGTTTCTTGTAAGGTGAGCTAGCATTTGTTTCCCAGTCGTAAATGGCGTTGAATCACATGCACTGTGTGGTCCTACAAGCAAGAGTTGTTTTCTGGTAAGGAAAGCCACTTTTGTGCTCTCATTGCCATACACAGTGCAAATAGCACTCGCGTCTGTTCTTAGCAAGTACAGTGTATTGGACTGAAGAGGAGCTACTGTTCTTGTCAGTCTCCTAAGCAGAGTTGAACTAGATATGGCCCGTGTGTCTAGGAAGCACATTTCATTTGTTCTGATCAAGCTCACTGTTTGGACCCCGTAGGAAACACAGTAGAGTAGAAGAGTGCTCTTTTCTCAAAAGCAGAGTGTGTTTCTTGTAAGGCGAGCTAGCGTTTGTTTCCCAGTCCTAAGTGGAGTGGAATCACATGCAGTTTCTGTCCTACGAGCAAGAGTTGTTTTATGGTAAGAATAGTCACTATTGTGCTGCCATTGCCATACACAGGACAAATAGCACTGGCGTCTATTCGCAGTAAGTACAGTGTATTAGACTGAAGAGGATCTGCTGTTCTTGTCAGGTTCCGAAGAAGAATTGAACCAGATATGGCCGTGTGTGCAGGAAGCACAGTTCTTTTGTTCTGAGCAAGCTCACTGTTCGGACCCCATAGGAAACACAGTAGAGTAGAAGAGTGCTCTTTTCTCAAAAGCAGAGTGTGTTTTTTGTAAGGCAAGCTATCATTTGTTTCCCAGTCCTAAATTGAGTTGAATCACATGCAGTTTCTGGTCCTAAGAGCAAGAGTTGTTTTCTGGTAAGGAAAGTCACTATTGTGCTCCCTTTGCCATACACAGTGCAAATAGCACTCACGTCTGTTCCCAGCAAGTAGTGTATCGGACTGAAGAGGAGCTACTGTTATTGTCAGTTTCCTAAGCAGAGTTGAACTAGATATGGTCCATGTGTGTAGGAAGCACAGTTCTTTGTTCTGAGCAAGCTCACTGTTTGGACCCCATAGGAAACACAGTAGAGTAGAAGAGTGCTCTTTTCTCAAAAGCAGAGAGTGTTTAATGTAAGGCGAGCTAGCATTTGTTTCCCAGTCCTAAATGGAGTTGAATCACATGCAGTTTCAGGTCATACGAGCAAGAGTTGTTTTCTGGTAAGGAAAGTCACTGTTGCGCTCCCATTGCCATACACAGTGTAAATAGCACTCGCGTCTGTTCCCAGCAAGTACAGTGTATCGGACTGAAGAGGAGCTACTATTTTTGTCAGTCTCCTAAGCAGAGTTGAACTAGATATGGTCCATGTGTTTAGGAAGCACAGTTCTTTGTTCTGAGCAAGCTCACTGTTTGGACCCCATAGGAAACACAGTAGAGTAGAAGAGTGCTCTTTTCTCAAAAGCAGAGAGTGTTTCATGTAAGGCGAGCTAGCATTTGTTTCGCAGTCCTAAACGGAGTTGAATCACATGCAGTTTCTGGTCCTACGAGCAAGAGTTGTTTTCTGGTAAGGAAAGTCACTATTGCGCTACCATTGCCATACACAGTGCAAACAGCACTCGCGTCTGTTCCCAGCAAGTACAGTGTATCGGACTGAAGAGGAGCGACTGTTCTTGTCAGTTTCCTAAGCAGAGTTTAACTAGATATGGCCCGTGTGTAGGAAGCACAGTTCTTTTGTTCTGAGCAGCTCACTGTTCTGGCCCTATAGGAAACAAAGTAGAGTAGAAGAGTGCCCTTTTCTTTAAAGCAGATTTTGTTTCTTGTAAGGTGAGCTAGCGTTTGTTTCCCAGTCCTAAATGGAGTTGAATCACATGCAGTTTCTGGTAATGCGAGCAAGAGTTGTTTAATGATAAGAATAGTCACTATTGTGCTGCCATTGCCATACACAGGACAAATAGCACTGACGTCTGTTCCCAGCAGTACAGTGTATTGGACTGAAGAGGAGCTACTGTTCTTGTCAGTTTCCTAAGCAGAATTGAACTAGATATGGCTGTGTGTGTAGGAAGCACAGTTCTTTTGTTCTGAGCAAGCTCACTGTTCGGACCCCATAGGAAACACAGTAGAGTAGAAGAGTGCTCTTTTCTCTAAAGCAGAGTGTATTTCTTGTAAGGCGAGCTAGCGTTTGTTTCCCAGACCTAAATGGAGTTGAGTCACGTGCAGTTTTTTTGTCCTACGAGCAAGAGTTGTTTTCTGGTAAGACGAGTCACTATTGTGCTCCAATTGCCATACACAGTGCAAATAGCACTCGCGTCTCTTCCCTGCAAGTACAGTGATTTGGACTGAAGAGGAGCTACTGTTCTTGTCAGTTTCCTAAGCAGAGTTGAACTAGATATGGTCCATGTGTGTAGGAAGCACAGTTCTTTTGTTCTGAGCAAGCTCACTGTTTGGACCCCATAGGAAACACAGTAGAGTAGAAGAGTGCTCTTTTCTCAGAAGCAGAGTGTGTTTCTTGTAAGGCGAGCTAGCATTTGTTTCCCAGTCCTAAATGGCGTTGAATCACATGCAGTGTGTGGTCCTACGAGCAAGAGTTGATTTCTGGTAAGGAAAGTCACTATTGCTCTCCAATTGCCATACACAGTGCAAATAGCACTCGCGTCTGTTCCCAGCAAGTACAGTGTATCGGACTGAAGAGGAGCTACTGTTTTGTCAGTCTCCTAAGCAGAGTTGAACTAGATATGGTCCATGTGTTTAGGAAGCACAGTTCATTTGTTCTGATCAAGCTCACTGTTTGGACCCCGTAGGAAACACAGTAGAGTAGAAGAGTGCTCTTTTCTCTAAAGCAGAGTGTGTTTCTTGTAAGGCGAGCTAGCGTTTGTTTCCCAGTCCTAAATTGAGTTGAATCACATGCGGTTTTTTGTCCTACGAGCAAGAGTTGTTTTCTGGTAAGACGAGTCACTATTGTGCTCCAATTGCCATACACAGTGCAAATAGCACTCGCGTCTCTTCCCCGCAAGTACAGTGTATTGGACTGAAGAGGAGCTACTGTTCTTGTCAGTTTCCTAAGCAGAGTTGAACTAGATATGGTCCATGTGTGTAGGAAGCACAGTTCTTTTGTTCTGAGCAAGCTCACTGTTTGGACCCCATAGGAAACACAGTAGAGTAGAAGAGTGCTCTTTTCTCAGAAGCAGAGTGTGTTTCTTGTAAGGCGAGCTAGCATTTGTTTCCCAGTCCTAAATGGCGTTGTATCACATGCAGTGTGTGGTCCTACGAGCAAGAGTTGTTTTCTGGTAAGGAAAGTCACTATTGCTCTCCCATTGCCATACACAGTGCAAATAGCACTCGCGTCTGTTCCCAGCAAGTACAGTGTATCGGACTGAAGAGGAGCTACTGTTTTGTCAGTTTCCTAAGCAGAGTTGAACTAGATAAGGACCGTGTATGTAGAAAGCACAGTTCTTTTGATCTGAGCAAGCTCACTGTTCTGGCCCTATAGGAAACACAGTAGAGTAGAAGAGTGCTCTTTTTTCAAAAGCAGAGTGCGTTTCATGTAAGGCGAGCTAGCGTTTGTTTCCTAGTCCTAAATGGAGTTGAATCACATGCAGTATGTGGTCCTACGAACAAGAGTTGTTTTCTGGTAAGGAAAGTCACTATTGTCCTCCCATTGCCATACACAGGACAAATAGCACTCGCGTCTTTTCCCAGCAAGTACAGTGTATTGGACTGAATAGGAGCTACTGTTCTTGTCAGTTTCCTAAGCAGAGTTGAACTACATATAGTCCTTGTGTGTAGGAAGCACAGTTCTTATGTTCTGAGCAAGCTCACTGTTTGGACCTCATAGGAAACACAGTAGAGTAGAAGAGTGCTCTTTTCTCTAAAGCAGAGTGTGTTTCTTGTAAGGCGAGCTAGCGTTTGTTTCCCAGTCCTAAGTGGAGTGGAATCACATGCAGTTTCTGTCCTACGAGCAAGAGTTGTTTTATGGTAAGAATAGTCACTATTGTGCTGCCATTGCCATACACAGGACAAATAGCACCGGCGTCTATTCGCAGCAAGTACAGTGAATTAGACTGAAGAGGATCTGCTGTTCTTGTCAGGTTCCGAAGAAGAATTGAACCAGATATGGCCGTGTGTGCAGGAAGCACAGTTCTTTTGTTCTGAGCAAGCTCACTGTTCGGACCCCATAGGAAACACAGTAGAGTAGAAGAGTGCTCTTTTCTCAAAAGCAGAGTGTGTTTTTTGTAAGGCAAGCTATCATTTGTTTCCCAGTCCTAAATGGAGTTGAATCACATGCAGTTTCTGGTCCTAAGAGCAAGAGTTGTTTTCTGGTAAGGAAAGTCACTATTGTGCTCCCTTTGCCATACACAGTGCAAATAGCACTCACGTCTGTTCCCAGCAAGTAGTGTATCGGACTGAAGAGGAGCTACTGTTATTGTCAGTTTCCTAAGCAGAGTTGAACTAGATATGGTCCATGTGTGTAGGAAGCACAGTTCTTTGTTCTGAGCAAGCTCACTGTTTGGACCCCATAGGAAACACAGTAGAGTAGAAGAGTGCTCTTTTCTCAAAAGCAGAGAGTGTTTAATGTAAGGCGAGCTAGCATTTGTTTCCCAGTCCTAAATGGAGTTGAATCACATGCAGTTTCAGGTCATACGAGCAAGAGTTGTTTTCTGGTAAGGAAAGTCACTATTGCGCTCCCATTGCCATGCACAGTGTAAATAGCACTCGCGTCTGTTCCCAGCAAGTACAGTGTATCGGACTGAAGAGGAGCTACTATTTTTGTCAGTCTCCTAAGCAGAGTTGAACTAGATATGGTCCATGTGTTTAGGAAGCACAGTTCTTTGTTCTGAGCAAGCTCACTGTTTGGACCCCATAGGAAACACAGTAGAGTAGAAGAGTGCTCTTTTCTCAAAAGCAGAGAGTGTTTCATGTAAGGCGAGCTAGCATTTGTTTCCCAGTCCTAAACGGAGTTGAATCACATGCAGTTTCTGGTCCTACGAGCAAGAGTTGTTTTCTGGTAAGGAAAGTCACTATTGCGCTCCCATTGCCATACACAGTGCAAATAGCACTCGCGTCTGTTCCCAGCAAGTACAGTGTATCGGACTGAAGAGGAGCGACTGTTCTTGTCAGTTTCCTAAGCAGAGTTTAACTAGATATGGCCCGTGTGTAGGAAGCACAGTTCTTTTGTTCTGAGCAGCTCACTGTTCTGGCCCTATAGGAAACACAGTAGAGTAGAAGAGTGCCCTTTTCTTTAAAGCAGATTTTGTTTCTTGTAAGGCGAGCTAGCGTTTGTTTCCCAGTCCTAAATGGAGTTGAATCACATGCAGTTTCTGGTCCTACGAGCAAGAGTTGTTTAATGATAAGAATAGTCACTATTGTGCTGCCATTGCCATACACAGGACAAATAGCACTGGCGTCTGTTCCCAGCAGTACAGTGTATTGGACTGAAGAGGAGCTACTGTTCTTGTCAGTTTCCTAAGCAGAATTGAACTAGATATGGCTGTGTGTGTAGGAAGCACAGTTCTTTTGTTCTGAGCAAGCTCACTGTTCGGACCCCATAGGAAACACAGTAGAGTAGAAGAGTGCTCTTTTCTCTAAAGCAGAGTGTATTTCTTGTAAGGCGAGCTAGCGTTTGTTTCCCAGACCTAAATGGAGTTGAGTCACGTGCAGTTTTTTTGTCCTACGAGCAAGAGTTGTTTTCTGGTAAGACGAGTCACTATTGTGCTCCAATTGCCATACACAGTGCAAATATCACTCGCGTCTCTTCCCTGCAAGTACAGTGATTTGGACTGAAGAGGAGCTACTGTTCTTGTCAGTTTCCTAAGCAGAGTTGAACTAGATATGGTCCATGTGTGTAGGAAGCACAGTTCTTTTGTTCTGAGCAAGCTCACTGTTTGGACCCCATAGGAAACACAGTAGAGTAGAAGAGTGCTCTTTTCTCAGAAGCAGAGTGTGTTTCTTGTAAGGCGAGCTAGCATTTGTTTCCCAGTCCTAAATGGTATTGAATCACATGCAGTGTGTGGTCCTATGAGCAAGAGTTATTTTCTGGTAAGGAAAGTCACTATTGCTCTCCAATTGCCATACACAGTGCAAATAGCACTCGCGTCTGTTCCCAGCAAGTACAGTGTATCGGACTGAAGAGGAGCTACTGTTTTGTCAGTTTCCTAAGCAGAGTTGAACTAGATAAGGACCGTGTATGTAGAAAGCACAGTTCTTTTGATCTGAGCAAGCTCACTGTTCTGGCCCTATAGGAAACACAGTAGAGTAGAAGAGTGCTCTTTTCTCAAAAGCAGAGTGCATTTCATGTAAGGCGAGCTAGCGTTTGTTTCCTAGTCCTAAATGGAGTTGAATCAAATGCAGTATGTGGTCCTACGAACAAGAGTTGTTTTCTGGTAAGGAAAGTCACTATTGTGCTCCCATTGCCATACACAGGACAAATAGCACTCGCGTCTTTTCCCAGCAAGTACAGTGTATTGGACTGAATAGGAGCTACTGTTCTTGTCAGTTTCCTAAGCAGAGTTGAACTACATATAGTCCTTGTGTGTAGGAAGCACAGTTCTTATGTTCTGAGCAAGCTCACTGTTTGGACCTCATAGGAAACACAGTAGAGTAGAAGAGTGCTCTTTTCTCTAAAGCAGAGTGTGTTTCTTGTAAGGCGAGCTAGCGTTTGTTTCCCAGTCCTAAGTGGAGTGGAATCACATGCAGTTTCTGTCCTACGAGCAAGAGTTGTTTTATGGTAAGAATAGTCACTATTGTGCTGCCATTGCCATACACAGGACAAATAGCACTGGCGTCTATTCGCAGTAAGTACAGTGTATTAGACTGAAGAGGATCTGCTGTTCTTGTCAGGTTCCGAAGAAGAATTGAACTAGATATGGCCGTGTGTGCAGGAAGCACAGTTCTTTTGTTCTGAGCAAGCTCACTGTTCGGACCCCATAGGAAACACAGTAGAGTAGAAGAGTGCTCTTTTCTCAAAAGCAGAGTGTTTTTTGTAAGGCAAGCTATCATTTGTTTCCCAGTCCTAAATGGAGTTGAATCACATGCAGTTTCTGGTCCTAAGAGCAAGAGTTGTTTTCTGGTAAGGAAAGTCACTATTGTGCTTCCTTTGCCATACACAGTGCAAATAGCACTCGCGTCTGTTCCCAGCAAGTACAGTGTATCGGACTGAAGAGGAGCTACTGTTCTTGTCAGTTTCCTAAGCAGAGTTGAACTAGATATGGTCCATGTGTGTAGGAAGCACAGTTCTTTGTTCTGAGCAAGCTCACTGTTTGGACCCTATAGGAAACACAGTAGAGTAGAAGAGTGCTCTTTTCTCAAAATCAGAGAGTGTTTAATGTAAGGCGAGCTAGCATTTGTTTCCCAGTCCTAAATGGAGTTGAATCACATGCAGTTTCAGGTCATACGAGCAAGAGTTGTTTTCTGGTAAGGAAAGTCACTATTGCGCTCCCATTGCCATACACAGTGTAAATAGCACTCGCGTCTGTTCTTAGCAAGTACAGTGTATCGGACTGAAGAGGAGCTACTATTTTTGTCAGTCTCCTAAGCAGAGTTGAACTAGATATGGTCCATGTGTGTAGGAAGCACAGTTCTTTTGTTCTGAGCAAGCTCACTGTTCGGACCCCATAGGAAACACAGTAGAGTAGAAGAGTGCTCTTTTCTCTAAAGCAGAGTGTATTTCTTGTAAGGCGAGCTAGCGTTTGTTTCCCAGACCTAAATGGAGTTGAGTCACGTGCAGTTTTTTGTCCTACGAGCAAGAGTTGTTTTCTGGTAAGACGAGTCACTATTGTGCTCCAATTGCCATACACAGTGCAAATAGCACTCGCGTCTCTTCCCTGCAAGTACAGTGATTTGGACTGAAGAGGAGCTACTGTTCTTGTCAGTTTCCTAAGCAGAGTTGAACTAGATATGGTCCATGTGTGTAGGAAGCACAGTTCTTTTGTTCTGAGCAAGCTCACTGTTTGGACCTCATAGGAAACTCAGTAGTAGAGTAGAAGAGTGCTCTTTTCTCAAAAGCAGAGTGTGGTTCTTGTAAGGCGAGCTAGCATTTGTTTCCCAGTCCTAAATGGATTTGAATCACATGCAGTGTGTGGTCCTACGAGCAAGAGCTGTTTTCTGGTAAGGAAAGCCACTATTGCGCTCTCATTGCCATACACAGTGCAAATAGCACTCGCGTCTGTTCCCAGCAAGTACAGTGTATTGGACTGAAGAGGAGCTACTGTTCTTGTCAGTCTCCTAAGCAGAGTTGAACTAGATATGGCCCGTGTGTCGAGGAAGCACAGTTCATTTGTTCTGAGCAAGCTCACTGTTCTGGCCCTATAGGAAACACAGTAGAGTAGAAGAGTGCTCTTTTCTCAAAAGCAGAGTGTGTTTCTTGTAAGGGGAGCTAGAGTTTGTTTCTGACTCCAAAATGGAGTTGAGTCACATGCAGTTTTTTGTCCTACGAGCAAGAGTTGTTTTCTGGTAAGACGAGTCACTGTTGTGCTCCAATTGACATACACAGTGGAAATAGCACTCGCGTCTCTTCCATGCAAGTACAGTGTATTGGACTGAAGAAGAGCTACTGTTCTTGTCAGTTTCCTAAGCAGAGTTGTACTAGATATGGCCCGTGTGTGTAGGAAGCACAGTTATTATGTTCTGAGCAAGCTCACTGTTCTGGCCCTATAGGAAACACAGTCGAGTAGATGAGTGCTCTTTTCTCTAAAGCAGAATGTGTTTCTTGTAAGGCGAGCTAGCGTTTGTTTCCCAGTCCTAAATGGAGTTGAATCACATGCAGTTTCTGGTCCTACGTACAAGAGTTGTTTTATGGTAAGAAGAGTCACTATTGTGCAGCCATTGTCATACACAGCACAAATAGCCCTGGCGTCTGTTCCCAGCAAGTACAGTGTATTGGACTGAAGAGGATCTACTGTTCTTGTCAGGTTCCTAAGCAGAATTGACCTAGATATGGCCCTGTGTGCAGGAAGCACAGTTCTTTTGTTCTGAGCAAGCTCACTGTTCGACCCCATAGGAAACACAGTAGAGTAGAAGAGTGCTCTTTTCTCAAAAGCAGAGTGTGTTTCTTGTAAGGCGAGCTAGTGTTTGTTTCCCAGTCCTAAATGGAGTTGAGTCACATGTAGGTTTTTGTCCTAAGAGCAAGAGTTGTTTTCTGGTAAGACGAGTCACTATTGTGCTCCAATTGCCATACACAGTGCAAATAGCACTCGCGTCTCTTCCCCGCAAGTACTGTGAATTGGTCTGAAGAGGAGCTACTGTTCTTGTCAGGTTCCTAAGCAGAGTTGAACTAGATATGGCCGTGTTTGTAGGAAGCACAGTTTTTTTGTTCTGAGCAAGCTCACTGTTCCGAACACATAGGAAACACAGTAGAGTAGAAGAGTGCTCTTTTCTCAAAAGCAGAGTGTGTTTCTTGGAAGGTGAGCTAGCGTTTGTTTCCCAGTCCTAAATGGAGTTGAGTCACATGCAGTTTTTTGTCCTACGAGCAAGAGTTGTTTTCTGGTAAGGAAAGTCAATATTGTGCTCTCATTGCCATACACAGTGCAAATAGTACTCGCGTCTGTTCCCAGCAAATACAGTGTATTGGTCTGAAGAGGAGCTACTGTTCTTGTCAGGTTCCTTAGCAGAGTTGAACTAAATATGGTCCGTGTGTGTAGGAAGCACAGTTCTTTTGTTCTGAGCAAGCTCTCTGTTTGGACCCCATAGGAAACACAGTAGAGTAGAAGAGTGCTCTTTTCTCTAAAGCAGAGTGTGTTTCTTGTAAGGCAAGCTAGCGTTTGTTTCCCAGTCCTAAATGGAGTTGAATCACATGCAGTTTCTAATCCTATGAGCAAGAGTTGTTTTATGGTAAAAATAGTCACTATTGCGCTGCCATTGCCATACACAGGACAAATAGCACTGGCGTTTGTTCCTAGCAAGTACGGTGTATTGGACTGAAGAGGATCTACTGTTCTTGTCAGGTTCCTAAGCAGAATTGAACTAGATATGGCCGTGTTTGTAGGAAGCATAGTTCTTTTGTTCAGAGCAAGCTAACCGTTCGGACCCTATAGGAAACACAGTAGAATAGAAGAGTGCTCTTTTCTCAAAAGCAGAGTGTGTTTCTTGTACGGCAAGCTAGCGTTTGTTTCCCAGTCCTAAATGGAGTTGAATCACATGCAGTTTCTGGTCCTACGAGCAAGAGTTTATTTCTGGTAAGGAAAGTCACTATTGTGCTCCATTTGCCATACACAGTGCAAATAGCACTGGCATCTGTTCCCAGCATGTACAGTGTATTGGACTGAAGCGGTTCCACTGTTCTTGTTAGTTTCCTAAGCACAATTGAACTAGATATGGCCCATGTGTGTAGGAAGCACAGTTCTTTTGTTCTGAGCAAGCTCACTGTTCGAACCTCATAGGAAACACAGTAGAGTAGAAGAGTGCTCTTTTTTCTAAAGCATAGTGTGTTTCTTGTAAGGCGAGCTAGCGTTTGTTTCCCAGTCCTAAATGGAGTTGAATCACAAGCAGTTTCTGGTCCTACGAGCAAGAGTTGTTTTCTGGTAAGGAAAGTCACTATTGTGCTCCAATTACCATACACAGTGCTAATAGCACTCGCGTCTGTTCTCAGCAAGTACAGTGTATCAGACTGAAGAGGAGCTACTGTTCTTGTCAGTTTCCTAAGCAGAGTTGAACTAGATATAGCCCGTTTGTGTAGGAAGCACAGTTATTATGTTCTGAGCAAGCTCACTGTTCTGGCCCTGTAGGAAACACAGCAGAGTAGAAGAGTGTTCTTTTCTCTAAAGCAGCGAGTGTTTCTTGTAAGGCGAGCTCGCGTTGATTCCCGGTCCGAAATGGAGTTGAGTCACATTCAGTTTTTGGTCCTATGAGCAAGAGTTGTTTTCTGGTAAGAAGAGTCACTATTGCGCTCCAAATGCCATACACAGTGCAAATAGCACTCGCGTCTGTTCCCAGCAAGTACAGTGTATTGGACTGAATAGGAGCTACTGTTCTTGTCAGTTTCCTAAGCAGAGTTGAACTAGATATGGTCCATGTGTGTAGGAAGCACAGTTCTTTTGTTCTGAGCAAGCTCATTCTTTGGCCCCCATTAGGAAACACAGTAGAGTAAAAGAGTGCTCTTTTATCAAAAGCAGAGTGTGTTTCTTGTAAGGCGAGCTAGCGTTTGTTTCCCACACCTAAATGGAGTTGAATCACATGCAGTTTCTGGTCCTATGAGCAAGAGTTGTTTTCTGGTAAGGAAAGTCACTATTGCGCTCCCATTGCCATACACAGTGCAAATAGCACGCCTGTCTGTTCGCAGCAAGTACAGTGTATTGGATAGAAGAGGATCTACTGTTCTTGTCAGGTTCCTAAGCAGACTTGAACTAGATATGGCCCTGTGTGTAGGAAGCAAAGTTTTTTTGTTCTGAGCAAGCTCACTGTTCAGACCCCATAGGAAACACAGTAGAGTAGAAGAGTGCTCTTTTCTCAAAAGCAGAGTGTGTTTCTTGTATGGCGAGCTAGCGTTTGTTTTCCAGTCCTAAATGGAGTTGAATCCAATGCAGTTTGTGATCCTACGAGCAAGAGTTGTTTTCTGGTAAGGAAAATCACTATTGCGCTCCCATTGCCATACACAGTGCAAATAGCCCTCCCGTCTGTTCCCAGTAAGTACAGTGTATTGGACTGAAAAGGAGCTACCGTTCTTCTCAGTTTCCTAAGCAGAGTTGAACTAGATATGGCCCGTGTATGTAGGAAGCACAGTTCTTTTGTTCTGAGTAAGCTCATTGTTCTGGCCCTATAGGAAACACAATTGAGTAGAAGAGTGCTCTTTTCTCAAAAGCAGAGTGTGTTTCTTGTAAGGCGAGATAGAGTTTGTTTCCCAGTCCTAAATGGAGTTGAGTCACATGCAGTTTTTTGTCCTACGAGCAAGAGTTGTTTTCTGGTAAGACGAGTCACTATTGTGCCCCATTGCCATACACAGTGCAAATAGCACTCGCGTCTGTTCTCAGCAAGTAAAGTGTATCGGACTGAAGAGGAGCTACTGTTCTTGTCAGTTTCCTAAGCAGATTGAACTACATATGGTTCAAGTGTGTAGAAAGCACAGTTGTTTTGTTCTGAGCAAGCTCACTGTTTGGACCCCATAGGAAACACAGTAGAGTAGAAAGTGCTCTTTTCTCTAAAGCAGAGTGTATTTCTTGTAAGGCGAGCTAGCGTTTCTTTCCCAGTCTGAAATGGAGTTGAATCACATGCAGTTTCTGGTCCTACGAGCAAGAGTTGTTTTCTGGTAAGGAAAGTCACTATTGTGCTCCAATTGCCCTACACAGTGCAAATAGCACTCGCGTCTGTTCCCAGCAAGTACAGTGTATTGGACTGAAGAGGATCTACTGTTCTTGTCAGTTTCCTAAGCAGTGTTGAACTAGATATACCCGTTTGTGTAGGAATCACAGTTCTTTTGTTCTGAGCAAGCTCACTGTTCGGTCCCCATAGGAAACACAGTAGAGTAGAAGAGTTCTCTTTTCTCAAAAGCAGGGTGTGTTTCATGTGATGCGAGCTAGCATTTGTTGCCCAGTCCTAAATGGTGTTGAATCACATGCTGTTTCTGGTCCTACGAGCAAGAATTGTTTTCTGGTGTGAAGAGTCACTATTGCGCTCTCATTGTCATACACAGTGCAAATAGCATTCGCGTCTGTTCCCAGCATGTACAGTGTATTGGACTGAAAAGGATCTATTGTTCTTGTTAGTTTCCTAAGCAGAATTGAATTAGATATGGCCCTGTATGTAGGAAGCACAGTTCTTTTGTTCTGAGCAAGCTCTCTGTTCTGGCCCATAGGAAACACAGTAGAGTAGAAGAGTGCTCTTTTCTCAAAAGCAGAGTATGTTTCTTGAAAGGTGAGCTAGCGTTTGTTTCCCAGTCCTAAATGGAGTTGAATCACATGCAGTTTCTAATCCTACAAGCAAGAGT
The DNA here is from genome assembly GCF_949786415.1 of Peromyscus eremicus. Lineage (NCBI taxonomy): Eukaryota > Metazoa > Chordata > Mammalia > Rodentia > Cricetidae > Peromyscus > Peromyscus eremicus. The sequence goes on along the minus strand of NW_026737115.1, from coordinate 17,236 downwards.
TGTTTTATGGTAAAAATATTCACTATTGCGCTGCCATTGCCATACACAGGACAAATAGCACTGGCGTCTATTCCCAGCAAGTACGGTGTATTGGACTGAAGAGGATCTACTGTTCTTGTCAGGTTCCTAAGCAGAATTGAACTAGATATGGCCGTGTGTGTAGGAAGCACAGTTCTTTTGTTCAGAGCAAGCTAACCGTTCGGACCCTATAGGAAACACAGTAGAGTAGAAGAGTGCTCTTTTCTCAAAAGCAGAGTGTGTTTCTTGTACGGCAAGCTAGCGTTTGTTTCCCAGTCCTAAATGGACTTGAATCACATGCAGTTTCTGGTCCTACGAGCAAGAGTTTATTTCTGGTAAGGAAAGTCACTATTGTGCTCCCATTGCCATACACAGTGCAAATAGCACTGGCGTCTGTCCCAGCATGTACACTGTATTGGACTGAAGCGGTTCCACTGTTCTTGTTAGTTTCCTAAGCAGAATTGAACTAGATATGGCCCGTGTGTGTAGGAAGCACAGTTCTTTTTTTCTGAGCAAGCTCACTGTTCTGGCCCTATAGGAAACACAGTAGAGTAGAAGAGTGCTCTTTTCTCAAAAGCAGAGTGTGTTTCTTGTAAGGCGAGCTAGCGTTTGTTTCCTAGTCCTTAATGGAGTTGAATCACATGCAGTTTGTGGTGCTACGAGCAAGAGTTGTTTTCTGGTAAGGAAAGTCACTATTGTGCTCCAATTACCATACACAGTGCAAATAGTACTCTCGTCTGTACCCAGCAAGTACAGTGTATTGGACTTAATAGGAACTACTGTTCTTGTCAGTTTCCTAAGCAGAGTTGAACTACATATGGTCCGAGTGTGTAGGAAGCACAGTTCTTTTGTTCTGAGCAAGCTCACTGTTCGAACCTCATAGGAAATACAGTAGAGTAGAAGAGTGCTCTTTTTTCTAAAGCATAGTGTATTTCTTGTAAGGCGAGCTAGCGTTTGTTTCCCAGTCCTAAATGAAGTTGAATCACATGCAGTTTCTGGACCTACGAGCAAGAGTTGTTTTCTGGTAAGGAAAGTCACTATTGTGCTCCAATTGCCATACACAGTGCAAATAGCACTCGCGTCTGTTCTCAGCAAGTACAGTGTATCAGACTGAAGAGGAGCTACTGTTCTTGTCAGTTTCCTAAGCAGAGTGGAACTAGATATGGCCCGTGTGTTTAGGAAGCACAGTTATTATGTTCTGAGCAAGCTCACTGTTCTGGCCCTGTAGGAAACACAGCAGAGTAGAGGAGTGTTCTTTTCTCTAAAGCAGAGTGTGTTTCTTGTAAGGCGAGCTCTCGTTTGATTCCTCGTCCTAAATGGAGTTGAGTCACATGCAGTTTTTGGTCCTATGAGCAAGAGTTGTTTTCTGGTAAGAAGAGTCACTATTGCGCTCCAAATGCCATACACAGTGCAAATAGCACTCGCGTTTGTTCCCAGAAAGTACAGTGTATTGGATTGAATAGGAGCTACTGTTCTTGTCAGTTTCCTAAGCAGAGTTGAACTATATATGGTCCATTTGTGTAGGAAGCACAGTTCTTTTGTTCTGAGCAAGCTCACTGTTTGGACCCCATAGGAAACGCAGTAGAGTAGAAGCGTGCTCTTTTCTCAAAAGCAGAGTGTTTTTCTTGTAAGGCGAGCTAGCTTTTGTTTCCTAGTCCTAAATGGAGTTGAATCACATGCAGTTTGTGGTGCTACGAGCAAGAGTTGTTTTCTGATAAGGAAAGTCACTATTGCGCTCCCTTTGCCATACAGAGTGCAAATAGCACTCCCTTGTCTTCCCAGCAAGTACAGTGTATTGGACTGAAGACGAGAGACTGCTCTTCTCAGTTTCCAAAGCAGAGTTGAACTAGATATGGCCCCTGTGTGTAGGAAGCACAGTTCTTTTGTTCTGAGCAAGCTCTCTGTTCTGGCCCTATAGGAAACACAGTAGAGTAGAAGAGTGCTCTTTTCTCAAAAGCAGAGTATGTTTCTTGAAAGGTGAGCTAGCGTTTGTTTCCCAGTCCTAAATGGAGTTGAATCACATGCAGTTTCTAATCCTACAAGCAAGAGTTGTTTTATGGTAAAAATATTCACTATTGCGCTGCCATTGCCATACACAGGACAAATAGCACTGGCGTCTATTCCCAGCAAGTACGGTGTATTGGACTGAAGAGGATCTACTGTTCTTGTCAGGTTCCTAAGCAGAATTGAACTAGATATGGCCGTGTGTGTAGGAAGCACAGTTCTTTTGTTCAGAGCAAGCTAACCGTTCGGACCCTATAGGAAACACAGTAGAGTAGAAGAGTGCTCTTTTCTCAAAAGCAGAGTGTGTTTCTTGTACGGCAAGCTAGCGTTTGTTTCCCAGTCCTAAATGGACTTGAATCACATGCAGTTTCTGGTCCTACGAGCAAGAGTTTATTTCTGGTAAGGAAAGTCACTATTGTGCTCCCATTGCCATACACAGTGCAAATAGCACTGGCGTCTGTCCCAGCATGTACACTGTATTGGACTGAAGCGGTTCCACTGTTCTTGTTAGTTTCCTAAGCAGAATTGAACTAGATATGGCCCGTGTGTGTAGGAAGCACAGTTCTTTTTTTCTGAGCAAGCTCACTGTTCTGGCCCTATAGGAAACACAGTAGAGTAGAAGAGTGCTCTTTTCTCAAAAGCAGAGTGTGTTTCTTGTAAGGCGAGCTAGCGTTTGTTTCCTAGTCCTTAATGGAGTTGAATCACATGCAGTTTGTGGTGCTACGAGCAAGAGTTGTTTTCTGGTAAGGAAAGTCACTATTGTGCTCCAATTACCATACACAGTGCAAATAGTACTCTCGTCTGTACCCAGCAAGTACAGTGTATTGGACTTAATAGGAACTACTGTTCTTGTCAGTTTCCTAAGCAGAGTTGAACTACATATGGTCCGAGTGTGTAGGAAGCACAGTTCTTTTGTTCTGAGCAAGCTCACTGTTCGAACCTCATAGGAAATACAGTAGAGTAGAAGAGTGCTCTTTTTTCTAAAGCATAGTGTATTTCTTGTAAGGCGAGCTAGCGTTTGTTTCCCAGTCCTAAATGAAGTTGAATCACATGCAGTTTCTGGACCTACGAGCAAGAGTTGTTTTCTGGTAAGGAAAGTCACTATTGTGCTCCAATTGCCATACACAGTGCAAATAGCACTCGCGTCTGTTCTCAGCAAGTACAGTGTATCAGACTGAAGAGGAGCTACTGTTCTTGTCAGTTTCCTAAGCAGAGTGGAACTAGATATGGCCCGTGTGTTTAGGAAGCACAGTTATTATGTTCTGAGCAAGCTCACTGTTCTGGCCCTGTAGGAAACACAGCAGAGTAGAGGAGTGTTCTTTTCTCTAAAGCAGAGTGTGTTTCTTGTAAGGCGAGCTCTCGTTTGATTCCTCGTCCTAAATGGAGTTGAGTCACATGCAGTTTTTGGTCCTATGAGCAAGAGTTGTTTTCTGGTAAGAAGAGTCACTATTGCGCTCCAAATGCCATACACAGTGCAAATAGCACTCGCGTTTGTTCCCAGAAAGTACAGTGTATTGGATTGAATAGGAGCTACTGTTCTTGTCAGTTTCCTAAGCAGAGTTGAACTATATATGGTCCATTTGTGTAGGAAGCACAGTTCTTTTGTTCTGAGCAAGCTCACTGTTTGGACCCCATAGGAAACGCAGTAGAGTAGAAGCGTGCTCTTTTCTCAAAAGCAGAGTGTTTTTCTTGTAAGGCGAGCTAGCTTTTGTTTCCTAGTCCTAAATGGAGTTGAATCACATGCAGTTTGTGGTGCTACGAGCAAGAGTTGTTTCCTGGTAAGGAAAGTCACTATTGCGCTCCCTTTGCCATACAGAGTGCAAATAGCACTCCCTTGTCTTCCCAGCAAGTACAGTGTATTGGACTGAAGACGAGAGACTGCTCTTCTCAGTTTCCAAAGCAGAGTTGAACTAGATATGGCCCCTGTGTGTAGGAAGCACAGTTCTTTTGTTCTGAGCAAGCTCACTGTTCTGGCCCTATAGGAAACACAGAAGAGTAGAAGAGTGCTCTTTTCTCAAAAGCAGAGTGTGTTTCTTGTAAGTCGAGATAGAGTTTGTTTCCCAGTCCTAAATGGAGTTGAGTCACATGCAGTTTTTTGTCCTACGAGCAAGAGTTGTTTTCTGGTAAGACGAGTCACTATTGTGCTCCAATTGCCATACACAGTGCAAATAGCACTCGCGTCTGTTCTCAGCAAGTTCAGTGTATCGGACTGAAGAGGAGTTATTGTTCTTGTCAGTTTCCTAAGCAGAGTTGAACTAGATATGTCCCGTGTGTGTAGGAAGCACACTTCTTATGTTCTGAGCAAGCTCACTGTTCTGGCCCTATAGGAAACACAGTAGAGTAGAAGAGTGCTCTTTTATCTAAAGCAAAGTGTTTTTTTCGTAAGGCGAGCTCGCGTTTGTTTCCCAGTACTAAATGGAGTTGAATCACATGCAGTTTTTGGTCCTACGAGCAAGAGTTGTTTTATGGTAAGAAGACTCACTATTGCGCTCCAAATGCCATACACAGTGCAAATAGCACTCGCGTCTGTTCCCAGCAAGTACAGTGTATTGGACTGAATAGGAGCTACTGTTCTTGTCAGTTTCCTAAGCAGAGTTGAACTAGATATGGTCCATTTGTGTAGGAAGCACAGTTCTTTTGTTCTGAGCAAGCTCATTCTTTGGCCCCCATTAGGAAACACAGTAGAGTAAAAGAGTGCTCTTTTATCAAAAGCAGAGTGTGTTTCTTGTAAGGCGAGCTAGCGTTTGTTTCCCACACCTAAATGGAGTTGAATCACATGCAGTTTCTGGTCCTATGAGCAAGAGTTGTTTTCTGGTAAGGAAAGTCACTATTGCGCTCCCATTGCCATACACAGTGCAAATAGCACTCCTGTCTGTTCGCAGGAAGTAAAGTGTATTGGATAGAAGAGGATCTACTGTTCTTGTCAGGTTCCTAAGCAGACTTGAACTAGATATGGCCCTGTGTGTAGGAAGCAAAGTTTTTTTGTTCTGAGCAAGCTCACTGTTCAGACCCCATAGGAAACACAGTAGAGTAGAAGAGTGCTCTTTTCTCAAAAGCAGAGTGTGTTTCTTGTATGGCGAGCTAGCGTTTGTTATCCAGTCCTAAATGGAGTTGAATCCAATGCAGTTTGTGGTCCTACGAGCAAGAGTTGTTTTCTGGTAAGGAAAGTCACTATTGCGCTCCCATTGCCATACACAGTGCAAATAGCCCTCCCGTCTGTTCCCAGTAAGTACAGTGTATTGGACTGAAAAGGAGCTACCGTTCTTCTCAGTTTCCTAAGCAGAGTTGAACTAGATATGGCCTGTGTATTTAGGAAGCACAGTTTTTTTGTTCTGAGTAAGCTCATTGTTCTGGCCCTATAGGAAACACAATTGAGTAGAAGAGTGCTCTTTTCTCAAAAGCAGAGTGTGTTTCTTGTAAGGCGAGCTAGCGTTTGTTTCCCAATCCTAAATGGAGTTGAATCACATGCAGTTTCTGGTCCTATGAGCAAGAGTTGTTTTGTGGTATGAAGAGTCACAATTGCGCTCCCATTGTCATACACAGTGCAAATAGCACTCGCGTCTGTTCCCAGCAAGTAGAGTGTATTGGACTGAAGAGGATCTACTGTTCTTGTCAGTTTCCTAAGCAGAATTGAACTAGATATGGCTGTGTGTGTAGGAAGCACAGTTCTTTTGTTCTGAGCAAGCTCACTGTTCTGGCGCTAAAGGAAACACCGTAGAGTAGAAGAGTGCTCCTTCATCAAAAGCGGAGTGTGTTACTTGTAAGGCGAGGTAGCGTTTGTTTCCCAGTCCTAAATGGAGTTGAATCACATGCTGTTTTTGGTCCTATGAGCAAGAGTTGCTTTCTGGTAAGGAAAGTCACTATTGCGCTCCCATTGTCATACACAGTTCAAATAGCACTCGCATCTGTTGCCAGCAGGTACAGTGTATTGGACTGAAGAGGAGCTACTTCTCTTGTCAGTTTCCTAAGCAGAGTTGAAATAGATATGGCCCGGGTTTAGGAAGCACAGTACTTTTGTTCTGAGCAAGTTCTCTGTTTGGACCCCATAGGAAACACAGTAGAGTAGAAGAGTGCTCTTTTCTCAAAAGCAGAGTGTGTTTCTTGTAAGGCGAGCTGGCGTTTCTTTCCCAGTCCTAAATGGAGTTGAATCACATGCAGTCTGGTCCTATGAGCAAGAGTTGTTTTGTGGTATGAAGAGTCACAATTGCGCTCCCATTGTCATACACAGTGCATATAGCACTCGCTTCTGTTCCCAGCAAGTACACTGTATTGGACAGAAGAGGATCTACTGTTCTTGTCAGTTTCCTAAGCACAATTGCACTAGATATGGCCATGTGTGTAGGAAGCACAGTTCTTTTGTTCTGAGCAAGCTCACTCTTTTGGCGCTAAAGGAAACACAGTAGAGTAGAAGAGTGCTCCTTCCTCAAAAGCAGAGTGTGTTACTTGTAAGGCGAGCTAGCATTTGTTTCCCAGTCCTAAATAAAGTTGAATCACATGCAGTTTTTGGTCCTACGAGCAAGAGTTGCTTTCTGGTAAGGAAAGTCACTATTGTGCTCCCATTGGCATACACAGTGCAAATAGCACTCGCATGTGTTGCCAGCAAGTACAGTGTATTGGACTGAAGAGGATCAACTTCTCTTGTCTGTTTCCTAAGCAGAGTTGAAGTAGATATGGCCCGGGTTTAGGAAGCACAATACTTTTGTTCTGAGCAAGTTCTCTGTTTGGACCCCATAGGAAACACAGTAGAGTAGAAGAGTGCTCTTTTCTCAAAAGCAGAGTGTGTTTCTTTTAAGGCGATCTAGCGTTTTTTTCCCAGTCCTAAATGGAGTTGAATCACATGCAATTTCTGGTCCTACGAGCAAGAGTTGTTTTCTGGTAAGAAGAGTCACTATTGCGCTCCCATTGTCATACACAGTGCAAATAGCACTGGCGTCTGTTCCCAGCAAGTACAGTGTATTGGACTGAAGAGGAGCTAATGTTCTTGTCAGGTTCCTAAGCAGAGTAGAACTAGATATGGCCCATGTGTGTAGGAAGCACAATTCTTTGTTCTGAGCAAGCTCACTGTTCAGATCCCATAGGAAACACAGTAGAGTAGAAGAGTGCTCTTTTCTCAAAAGCAGAGTGTGTTTCTTGTAAGGCGAGGTAGTGTTTGTTTCCCAGTAAGAAATCGAGTTGAATCCCATGCAGTTTCTGGTCCTACGCGCAAGAAATGTTTTCTGGTAAGAAGAGTCACTATTGCGCTCCCATTGCCATACACAGTGCAAATAGCACTCGCGTCTGTTTCCAGCAAGTACAGTGTATTGGACTGAAGAGAGGCTACTGTTCTTGTCAGTTTCCTAAGCAGAATTGAACTACATATGGCCCGTGTGTATAGGAAGCACAGTTCTCTATTTCTGAGCAAGCTCACTGTTCTGGCCCTATAGGAAGCACAGTAGAGTAGAAGAATGCTATTTTCTGAAAAGCAGAGTGTGTTTCTTGTAAGGCGAGCTAGCATTTGTTTTCCAGTCCTAAATGGAGTTGAATCACATGCAGTTTCTGGTCCTACGACCAAGAGTTTTTTTCTAGTAAGAAGAGTCACTTTTGCGCTCCCATTGTCATACTCAGGGCAAATAGCACTGGCGTCTGTTCCCAGCATGTACAGTGTATTGGACTGAAGAGGAGCTACTGTTCTTGTCAGTTTCCTAAGCAGAGTTGAACTAGATATGGCCCCTGTGTAGGAAGCACAGTTTTTTTGTTCTCAGCAAGCTCACTGTTCTGGCCTTATAGGAAACAAAATAGAGTAGAAGAGAGCTCTTTCCTCAAAAGAAGAGTGTGTTTCTTGTAAGGCAAGCTAGTGTGTGTTGCCTAGTCCTAAATGGAGTTGAATCACATGCAGTTTCTGGTCCTATGAGCAAGAGTTTTTTCTGCTAAGGAAAGTCACTCTTGTGCTCCCATAGCCATACACAGTGCAAATAGCACTCGCGTCTGTTCCCAGCAATTACAGTGTATTGGACTGTAGAGGAGCTACTGTTCTTGTCAGTTTCCTAAGCAGAGTTGAACTAGATATGACCCCTGTGTGTAGGAAGCAGAGATTTTTTGTTCTGACCAAGCTCACTGTTTGTGCCCGATAGGAAACACAGTAGAGTAGATGTGTGCCCTATTCTCAAAAGCAGAGCGTGCTTCTTGTAAGGCGAGCTAGCGTTTGTTTCACAGTCCTAAATGGAGTTGAATCAAATGCAGTTTCTGTTCCTACGAGGAAGAGTTGTTTTTTGGTAAGAAGATTCACTATTGTGCACTTATTGCCGTACACAGTACAAATAGCATTCGCGTCTGTTCCCAGCATGTACAGTGTATTGGACTGAAGAGGATCTACTGTTCTTGTCAGTTTCCTAAGCAAAGTTGAACTTGATATGGCCCGTGTGTGTAGGAAGCACAGTTCTTTTGTTCTGAGCAAGCTCACTGTTCGAACCCCATAGGAAACACAGTAGAGTAGAAGAGTGCTCTTTTCTCAAAAGCAGAGTGTGTTTCTTGTAAGGCGAGCTAGCATTTGTTTCCCAGTCCTAAATGGAGTTGAAATACACATGCAGTTTCTGGTCCTACGAGCAAGAGCTGTTTTCTGGTTAGAAGAGTCACTATTGCGCTCCAATTATCATACACAGGGCAAATAGCACTGGCGTCTGTTCCCAGCATGTACAGTGTATTGGACTGAAGAGGAGCTACTGTTCTTGTCAGTTTCCTAAGCAGAGTTCAACTAGATATGGCCCCTGTGTGTAGGAAGCACAGTTTTTTTGTTCTCAGCAAGCTCATTGTTCTGGCCCTATAGGAAACAAAATAGAGTAGAAGAGTGCTCTTTCCTCAAAAGAAGAGTGTGTTTCTTGTAAGGCGAGCTAGTGTTTGTTTCCCAGTCCTAAATGGAGTTGAATCACATGCAGTTTCTGGTCCTATGAGCAAGAGTTTTTTCTGGTAAGGAAAGTCACTATTGTGCTCCCATAGCCATACACAGTGCAAATAGCACTCGCGTCTGTTCCCAGCAATTACAGTGTATTGGACTGAAGAGGAGGTACTGTTCTTGTCAGTTTCCTAAGCAGAGTTGAACTAGATATGACCCGTGTGTGTAGGAAGCACAGTTCTTTTGTTCTGAGCAAGCTCACTGTTTGGGCCCGATAGGAAACACAATAGAATAGATGTGTGCCCTATTCTCAAAAGCAGAGCATGTTTCTTGTAAGGCGAGCTAGTGTTTGTTTCTCAGTCCTAAATGGAGTTGAATCAAATGCAGTTTCTGTTCCTACGAGGAAGAGTTGTTTTCTGGTAAGAAGATTCACTATTGTGTACTTATTGCAGTACACAGTGCAAATAGCATTCGCGTCTGTTCCCAGCAAGTACAGTGTATTGGACTGAAGAGGAGCTGCTGTTCTTGTCAGTTTCCTAAGCAGAGTTGAACTTGATATGGCCCGTGTGTGTAGGAAGCACAGTTCTTTTGTTCTGAGCAAACTCACTTTTCGAACCCCATAGGAAACACAGTAGAGTAGAAGAGTGCTCTTTTCTCAAAAGCAGAGTGTGTTTCTTGTAAGGTGAGCTAGCATTGGTTTCCCAGTCCTAAATGGAGTTGAATCACATGCAGTTTCTGGTCCTATGAGCAAGAGTTGTTTTGTGGTGCGAAGAGTCACAATTGCGCTCCCATTGCCATACACAGTGCAAATAGCACTCACATGTGTTGCCAGCAAGTACAGTGTATTGGACTGAAGAGGAGCTACTTCTCTTGTCAGTTTCCTAAGCAGAGTTGAACTAGATATGGCCCGGGTGTAGGAAGCACAGTACTTTTGTTCTGAGCAAGTTCTCTGTTTGGACCCCATAGGAAACACAGTAAGATAAAAGAGTGCTCTTTTCTCAAAAGCAGAGTGTGTTTCTTGTAAGGCGATCTAGCATTTGTTTCCCAGTCCTAAATGGAGTTGAATCAAATGCAGTTTCAGGTCCTAAGAGCAAGAGTTGTTTTCTGGTAAGAAGAGTCACTATTGTGCATCCATTGCCGTACAGAGTGCAAATAGCACTCGCGTCTGTTCCCATCAAGTACAGTGTATTGGACTAAAGCGGAGCTACTGTTTTCGTTAGTTTCCTAAGCAGAGTTGAACTAGATATGGCCCGTGTGTGTAGGAAACACAGTTCTTTTGTTCTATGCAAGCTCACTGTTCTGGCCCTATAGGAAACACAGTAGAGTAGAAGAGTGCTCTTTTCTCAAAAGCAGAGTGTGTTTCTTGTAATGTGAGCTAGCGTTTTTTTCCCAGTCCTAAATGGAGTTGAATCACATGCAATTTCTGGTCGTACGAGCAACAGTTGTTTTCTGGTAAGAAGAGTCACTATTGCGCTCCCATTGTCATACACAGTGCAAATAGCACTGGCGTCTGTTCCCAGCAAGTACAGTTTATTGGACTGAATAGGAGCTAATGTTCTTGTCAGTTTCCTAAGCAGAGTAGAACTTGATATGGCCCGTGTGTGTAGGAAGCACAATTCTTTTGTTCTTAGCAAGCTCACTGTTCAGATCCCATAGGAAACACAGTAGATTAGAAGAGTGCTCTTTTCTCAAAAGCAGAGTGTGTTTCTTGTAATGCGAGGTAGTGTTTGTTTCCCAGTAAGAAATCGAGTTGAATCAAATGCACTTTCTGGTCCTACGAGCAAGAGATGTTTTCTGGTAAGAAGAGTCACTATTGCACTCCCATTGCCATACACAGTGCAAATAGCACTCGTGTCTGTTCCCAGCAAGTACAGTGTATTGGAGTGAAGAGGAGCTACTGTTCTTGTCAGTTTCCTAAGCAGAGTTGAACTACATATGGCCGTGTGTGTAGGAAGTACAGTTCTTTTGTTCTGAGCAAGCTCACTGTTCAGACCCCATAGGAAACACAGTAGAGTAGAAGAGTGCTCTTTTCTCAAAAGCAAAGTGTGTTTCTTGTAACGTGAGCTAGCTTTGCTTTCCCAGTCCTAAATGCAGTTGAATCACATGCAGTTTCTGGTCCTACGAGCAAGAGTTGTTTTCTGGTAAGAAGAGTCACTATTGCGCTCCAATTATCATACACAGGGCAAATAGCACTGGCGTCTGCTCCCAGCAAGTACAGTGTATTGGTCTGAAGAGGATCTACTATTCTTGTTAGTTTCCTAAGCAAAATTGAACTAGATATGGCCGTGTGTGTAGGAAGCACATTTCTTTTGTTCTGAGCAAGCTCACTGTTTTGGCCCTATAGGAATCACAGTAGAGTAGAAGAGTGCTATTTCTCAAAAGCAGATTATGTTTCTGTAAGGCGATCTAGCGTTTGTTTCCCAGTCCTAAATGGAGTTGAATCACATGCAGTTTTTGGTCCTACGAGCAAGAGTTGTTTTCTGGTAAGGAAAGTCACTATTGTGCTCCCATTGCCACACACAGTACAAATAGGACTCGCGTCTGTTCCCACCAAGTACAGTGTATTGGACTGAAGAGGATCTACTGTTCTTGTCAGTTTCCTAAGCAGAATTGAACTAGATATGGCCGTGTGTGTAGGAAGCACAGTTCTTTTGTTCTGAGCAAGCTCAGTCTTCTGGTGCTAAAGGAAACACAGTAGAGTAGAAGAGTGCTCCTTCCTCAAAAGCAGAGTGTGTTACATGTAAGGCGAGATAGTGTTCGTTTCCCAGTCCTAAATAAAGTTGAATCACATGCATTATTTGGTTCTACAAGCAAGAGATCCTTTCTGGTAAGGAAAGTCACTATTGCGCTCCCATTGTCATACACAGTGCAAATAGCACTCGCATGTGTTGCCAGCAAGTACAGTGTATTGGACTGAAGAGGAGCTACTTCTCTAATCAGTTTCTTAAGCAGAGTTGAACTAGATATGGCCCGGGTGTAGGAAGCACAGTACTTTTGTTCTGAGCAAGTTCTCTGTTTGGACCCCATAGGAAACACAGTAGAGTAGAAGAGTGCTCTTTTCTCAAAAGCAGAGTTTGTTTCTTGTAAGGCCAGCTAGCGTTTTTTTCCCAGTCCTAAATGGAGTTGAATCACATGTAATTTCTGGTCCTACGAGCAACAGTTGTTTTCTGGTAAGAAGAGTCACTATTGCGCTCCCATTGTCACACACAGTGCAAATAGCACTGGCGTCTGTTCCCAGCAAGTACAGTGTATTGGACTGAAGAGGAGCTATGTTCTTGTCAGTTTCCTAAAGAGTAGAAATAGATATGGCCCGTGTGTGTAGGAAGCACAATTCTTTTGTTCTTAGCAAGCTCACTGTTCAGATCCCATAGGAAACTCAGTAGAGTAGAAGAGTGCTCTTTACTCAAAAGCATAGTGTGTTTGTTTCCCAGTAAGAAATCGAGTTGAATCCCATGCAGTTTCTGGTCCTACGAGCAAGAGATGCTTTCTGGTAAGAAGAGTCACTATTGCGCTCCCATTGCCATACCCAGTGCAAATAGCACTCGCGTCTGTACCCCGCAAGTACAGTGTATTGGAGTGAAGAGGAGCTACTGTTCTTGTTAGTTTCCTAAGCAGAGTTGAACTAGATATGGCCCGTGTGTGTAGGAAGCACAGTTCTTTTGTTCTGAGCAAGCTCACTGTAAGGACCACATAGGAAACACAGTAGAGTAGAAGAGTGCTCTTTTCTCAAGAGCAGAGTGTGTTTCTTGTAAGGCGAGCTGGCTTTGGTTTCCCAGTCCTAAATGCAGTTGAATCACATGCATTTTATGGTCCTACGAGCAAGAGTTGTTTTCTGGTAAGAAGAGTCACTATTGCGCTCCAATTATCATACACAGGGCAAATAGCACTGGCGTCTGCTCCCAGCAAGTACAGTGTATTGGACTGAAGAGGATCTACTATTCTTGCTGGTTTCCTAAGCAAAATTGAACTAGATATGGCCGTGTGTGTAGGAAGCACATTTCTTTTGTTCTGAGCAAGCTCACTGTTTTGGCCCTATAGGAATCACAGTAGAGTAGAAGAGTGCTCTTTTCTCAAAAGCAGAGTGTGTTTCTTGTAAGGCGATCTAGCGTTTGTTTCCCAGTCCTAAATGGAGTTGAATCACATGCAGTTTTTGGTCCTACAAGCAAGAGTTGTTTTCTGTTAAGGAAAGTCACTATTGTGCTCCCATTGCCACACACAGTACAAATAGGACTCGCGTCTGTTCCCACCAAGTACAGTGTATTGGACTGAAGAGGAGCTACTGTTCTTGTCAGTTTCCTAACCAGAGTTGAACTAGATATGGCTCGAGTGTGTAGGAAGCACAGTTCTTTTGTTCTGAGCAAGCTCACTATTCTGGCCCTTTAGGAAACACAGTAGAGTAGAAGAGTGATCTTTTCTCAAAAGCAGAGTGTGTTTCTTGTAAGGCGAGCTAGCATTTGTTTCCCAGTCCTAAATGGAGTTGAATCACATGCAGTTTCTGGTCCTACGAGGAAGAGTTGTTTTCTGGTAAGAAGAGTCACTATTGCGCTCCCATTGTCATGCACAGGGAAAATAGCACTGGAGTCTGTTCCCAGCAAGTACAGTGTATTCGACTGAAGAGGAGCTACTGTTCTTGTCAGTTTCCTAAGCACAGTTAAAGTAGATATTACCCATGTGTGTAGTAAGCACAGTTCTTTGGTTTTAAGCAAGCTCACTCTTCAGACCCCATAGGAAACCCAGTAGAGTAGAAGGGTGCCCTTTTCCCAAAAGCAGAGTGTGTTTCTTGTAAGGCGAGCTAGCGTTTGTTTCCCAGTCCTAAATGGAGTTGAATCACATGTAATTTCTGGTCCTACGAGCAACAGTTGTTTTCTGGTAAGAAGAGTCACTATTGCGCTCCCATTGTCATACACAGTGCAAATAGCACTGGCGTCTGTTCCCAGAAAGTACAGTGTATTGGACTCAAGAGGAGCTATGTTCTTGTCAGTTTCCTAAGCAGAGTTGAACTAGATATGGCCCCTGTGTGTAGGAAGCACAGTTTTTTTGTTCTCAGCAAGCTCATTGTTCTGGCCCTATAGGAAACAAAATAGAGTAGAAGAGTGCTCTTTCCTCAAAAGAAGAGTGTGTTTCTTGTAAGGCGAGCTAGTGTTTGTTTCCCAGTCCTAAATGGAGTTGAATCACATGCAGTTTCTGGTCCTATGAGCAAGAGTTTTTTCTGGTAAGGAAAGTAACTATTGTGCTCCCATAGCCATACACAGTGCAAATAGCACTCGCGTCTGTTCCCAGCAATTACAGTGTATTGGACTGAAGAGGAGGTACTGTTCTTGTCAGTTTCCTAAGCAGAGTTGAACTAGATATGACCCGTGTGTGTAGGAAGCACAGTTCTTTTGTTCTGAGCAAGCTCACTGTTTGGGCCCGATAGGAAACACAATAGAGTAGATGTGTGCCCTATTCTCAAAAGCAGAGCGTGTTTCTTGTAAGGCAAGCTAGTGTTTGTTTCTCAGTCCTAAATGGAGTTGAATCAAATGCAGTTTCTGTTCCTACGAGGAAGAGTTGTTTTCTGGTAAGAAGATTCACTATTGTGTACTTATTGCGGTACACAGTGCAAATAGCATTCGCGTCTGTTCCCAGCAAGTACAGTGTATTGGACTGAAGAGGAGCTGCTGTTCTTGTCAGTTTCCTAAGCAGAGTTGAACTTGATATGGCCCGTGTGTGTAGGAAGCACAGTTCTTTTGTTCTGAGCAAGCTCACTTTTCGAACCCCATAGGAAACACAGTAGAGTAGAAGAGTGCTCTTTTCTCAAAAGCAGAGTGTGTTTCTTGTAAGGTGAGCTAGCATTGGTTTCCCAGTCCTAAATGGAGTTGAATCACATGCAGTTTCTGGTCCTATGAGCAAGAGTTGTTTTGTGGTGCGAAGAGTCACAATTTTGCTCCCATTGCCATACACAGTGCAAATAGCACTCACATGTGTTGCCAGCAAGTACAGTGTATTGGACTGAAGAGGAGCTACTTCTCTTGTCAGTTTCCTAAGCAGAGTTGAACTAGATATGGCCCGGGTGTAGGAAGCACAGTACTTTTGTTCTGAGCAAGTTCTCTGTTTGGACCCCATAGGAAACACAGTAAGATAAAAGAGTGCTCTTTTCTCAAAAGCAGAGTGTGTTTCTTGTAAGGCGATCTAGCATTTGTTTCCCAGTCCTAAATCGAGTTGAATCAAATGCAGTTTCAGGTCCTAAGAGCAAGAGTTGTTTTCTGGTAAGAAGAGTCACTATTGTGCATCCATTTCCGTACACAGTGCAAATAACACTCGCGTCTGTTCCCATCAAGTACAGTGTATTGGACTAAAGCGGAGCTACTGTTTTCGTTAGTTTCCTAAGCAGAGTTGAACTAGATATGGCCCGTGTGTGTAGGAAACACAGTTCTTTTGTTCTATGCAAGCTCACTGTTCTGGCCCTATAGGAAACACAGTAGAGTAGAAGAGTGCTCTTTTCTCAAAAGCAGAGTGTGTTTCTTGTAAGGCGAGCTAGCGTTTTTTTCCCAGTCCTAAATGGAGTTGAATCACATGCAATTTCTGGTCGTACGAGCAACAGTTGTTTTCTGGTAAGAAGAGTCACTATTGTGCTCCCATTGTCATACACAGTGCAAATAGCACTGGCGTCTGTTCCCAGCAAGTACAGTGTATTGGACTGAATAGGAGTTAATGTTCTTGTCAGTTTCCTAAGCAGAGTAGAACTTGATATGGCCCGTGTGTGTAGGAAGCACAATTCTTTTGTTCTTAGCAAGCTCCCTGTTCAGATCCCATAGGAAACACAGTAGATTAGAAGAGTGCTCTTTTCTCAAAAGCAGAGTGTGTTTCTTGTAATGCGAGGTAGTGTTTGTTTCCCAGTAAGAAATCGAGTTGAATCCCATGCAGTTTCTGGTCCTACGAGCAAGAGATGCTTTCTGGTAAGAAGAGTCACTATTGCACTCCCATTGCCATACACAGTGCAAATAGCACTCGCGTCTGTTCCCAGCAAGTACAGTGTATTGGAGTGAAGAGGAGCTACTGTTCTTGTCAGTTTCCTAAGCAGAGTTGAACTACATATGGCCGTGTGTGTAGGAAGTACAGTTCTTTTGTTCTGAGCAAGCTCACTGTTCAGACCCCATAGGAAACACAGTAGAGTAGAAGAGTGCTCTTTTCTCAAAAGCAAAGTGTGTTTCTTGTAACGTGAGCTAGCTTTGCTTTCCCAGTCCTAAATGCAGTTGAATCACATGCAGTTTCTGGTCCTACGAGCAAGAGTTGTTTTCTGGTAAGAAGAGTCACTATTGCGCTCCAATTATCATACACAGGGCAAATAGCACTGGCGTCTGCTCCCAGCAAGTACAGTGTATTGGACTGAAGAGGATCTACTATTCTTGTTAGTTTCCTAAGCAAAATTGAACTAGATATGGCCGTGTGTGTAGGAAGCACATTTCTTTTGTTCTGAGCAAGCTCACTGTTTTGGCCGTATAGAAATCACAGTAGAGTAAAAGAGTGCTATTTCTCAAAAGCAGAGTATGTTTCTGTAAGGCGATCTAGCGTTTGTTTCCCAGTCCTAAATGGAGTTGAATCACATGCAGTTTTTGGTCCTACGAGCAAGAGTTGTTTTCTGGTAAGGAAAGTCACTATTGTGCTCCCATTGCCACACACAGTACAAATAGGACTCGCGTCTGTTCCCACCAAGTACAGTGTATTGGACTGAAGAGGATCTACTGTTCTTGTCAGTTTCCTAAGCAGAATTGAACTAGATATGGCCGTGTGTGTAGGAAGCACAGTTCTTTTGTTCTGAGCAAGCTCAGTCTTCTGGTGCTAAAGGAAACACAGTAGAGTAGAAGAGTGCTCCTTCCTCAAAAGCAGAGTGTGTTACTTGTAAGGCGAGCTAGTGTTCGTTTCCCAGTCCTAAATGGAGATGAATCACATGCATTATTTGGTTCTACAAGCAAGAGTTCCTTTCTGGTAAGGAAAGTCACTATTGCGCTCCCATTGTCATAAACAGTGCAAATAGCACTCGCATGTGTTGCCAGCAAGTACAGTGTATTGGACTGAAGAGGAGCTACTTCTCTTGTCAGTTTCTTAAGCAGAGTTGAACTAGATATGGCCCGGGTGTAGGAAGCACAGTACTTTTGTTCTGAGCAAGTTCTCTGTTTGGACCCCATAGGAAACACAGTAGAGTAGAAGAGTGCTCTTTTCTCAAAAGCAGAGTTTGTTTCTTGTAAGGCGAGCTAGCATTTTTTTCCCAGTCCTAAATGGAGTTGAATCACATGTAATTTCTGGTCCTACGAGCAACAGTTTTTTTCTGGTAAGAAGAGTCACTATTGCGCTCCCATTGTCATACAC